>NW_026862781.1:0-23817 GCF_026571515.1 Ruditapes philippinarum | reverse complement strand
TTAAAATAAGGAGAGGGCGATTGACACAAGATATTGGTCTAAACCTACATCAAAATTGCAGCATGAATCCTGAAAAATTATATCCTGTCCTGTCATGTAAAACACCTCAGTGGAGTCCCTTTAAGGCTCTTAATGCAAGTTGTACTCTAAGGTATACACATACTTGTAGGCAAATACATTGATTTGTATGAGGTATATACATTTACTAGTTTTGAGAGTATTATAACGGTTAATGGTCAGTCATATTAATGTAAGAGTGCTATTTTTGTTATAGGAGAAGACAGTGAAGGTGGCGGGTCATCAAGGAAGGAGTTGTATTACAAGCTGGCTAGAATGTACAATACATTACAACTGTGGGTAGAGGAACCGTTACTACATGATGGATCCCTGTATCTACCTTCATTACCACCACAATACCAGGCTGACAAACTTCTAGCCATCTTCCAAAACCATACAGTATAACAACTTTCTGTTTTGCTAGTATTGATAATGATATACCACTATAGAGACAGGTCACTCAGGGCTATCTTACCATACTCTGAATTGTTTGCCACTTAATTTATTAATTTAGGAATAAATTTCCCTATATGTACTGCAAAACAATTGTTCCAAATGTCAAACAATGACATGTTTATAATACAAATTTAGTATACTAAAGGTTATAAAGACTGTTGAGGGGAGCACATATCAGGTACTTTCCTGCATATATAAATATATAATTGAGCCGTGTCACGACAAAACCAACAAAGTGGTTTGCGACCAGTATGGATCCAGACCAGCCTGCGCATCCGCGCAGTCTGATCAGGATCCATGCTGTTCGCTTACAAACTCTATAACAAATAGAGAAACTGATAGCGAACAACATGGATCCTGATCAGACTGTGTGGACGCAGGCTGGTCTGGATCCATGCTGGTCGCAAACCCACTATGTTGGTTTTGTCATGAACGGCTCATATATATTACATGTATAAACATTGTGAATGTTGATAATTCAATTCAGTTTATTATATGCATGTTACATTCATTTATTATTAGAAACAGACCTTAGTGACAAGAAGAAAGACACAAAGACCTAACAAAAAACTCAAGTACATGTACTTGAAATGTAGCAGTTGTCAATAGCAACATTTCTCTTCTCTACTTCAAACTTTTTTATCCTTTTATATAACACTCCTATATTAGACTATAGTTTATTTTAGCGGTATTTACATGAATTAACCTCATCTATTTAAAAATTTTATTCAGACACCTTGGATGGATTTTATAGATCTACCAGAAATAAGAAGCAGTCTGAAATCTCAGACAGCAGACTGGCTACAAAACAGCTCACAAGTACAGAACCCAAAGTCAAAGGAACCTAAAGAAACCAAAATGAAGACATCAGGTATGTTAAATGGTTAAAATATTTCAATTTAAATGTAAACCGTGTAGAATTCATGTATTGTCATTTAAATTTAATTAGAATTAGTATCTTTTCCAAGCTTTTATATTTGTTAATTATAAGAGATTTTCAATCAGTTCAAATACTGTATATTGGATGTCATTTTTTTCAGCAAAAGACAGAATTTTATCACGGTTATCAAGATGTGATAATCCCCTCCCACCACCTCCTCTACATGTTGTTAAAGCCCCAGTACCAGAGATAAGCCCATTGATTATGGAGAACAAAGCAGCCATTTTACATCTGCTAGAATCAGATTTAAATCTGCTCAAGGAATATGCTGGGTAATGGTTTAAGGCTGTAGATAATCCAAAATTAAAGGATGATTGAACTAGAAAATCTGAACACAATGTTTTGACATAATTTTCAAACTAGGCACCTTGTCAGCTTTCTTATCAGTTTCAAAAATGATGATTTTTATGGCAGAATACTGTTTGATAATGAAACAAATATGATAAAAAATTGATAGGAATATGTTAAGAAGTTTTGTATTAGATACATAAAAAAAAACTTGAAAAGATATATATAATTACTTAAAGTAAATATATCCTGTATTTGTTATAGCATAAATGTTTCCATATAAAACAGTGATTACAATAAATATATCAACATCATATTGTTATATTTCAGGAAATTTTGTATGAGGTTACAACACCACAAGTCACTAGATGATGCCTACATTGACTATGTTCCTAAACTCTACAAAAATGTCAGACAATCGGTAATATTTTAATACTCAGAATTTCACAGGAAATACTTTTTTTTCTCAATTTAAGTGGTTTAGTTAAGAAGTTTTATGCTTTTGAAATAATAGCTTCTAGGTTTGTCCTTTCTTCTTTCCTTCTATTGCACTTACTGTGTTTAGTGTGATATACACACAATATACAGGGGCGTCCGTCGCCGAGTGCTTAAGGTCGTGGACTTCAAACCACTTGCCCCTCACCGCTGTGGGTTCGAATCCTGACAGGGACTTTGAATTCTTTCATGTGAGGAAGCTATCAAGCTAGCTTACGGAACATCAGTGGTTCTACTCTGGTGCCCGTTTGTGCCTGAAATAATGCACAGAAGGGCACCTGAGGTCTTCCTCCACCAGTAAAGCTGGTTAGTCGCCAAATGACCTATACGGTGTCGTTGTGACGTAAAACCCAAACAAACACAACATACAAATTCACTGTTTAAAACATAATCATTAAATCTACATACAAATGGGTTGGGCCAAAAGTTCTATCAACATTATCATGGACGCTCCCCTTATTGTCTGTATTAAAGGATTGATAGATAAGTGCTATGTAGGTACTTTTAATGGATATCTCCCCTCTAGTGAGGTCAAAGGTTGATGAGGTCAAGGTCACTGAGGCTTTAAATTACTTTTCTTACTTTACTTTATAGTTTGGTAGTGTATTCGTAGGCCCTAGTTAATGTATAGTTAATTGTATCAGACTGTTTTGGAGTATTCAACAGTGTCACCTATATTTTGTTTTTTTAAATCAACCATATGAAGATGTTTATTTCATATCTGTGTACATTTCATGAGCTTATAAATTGTCATTGAATAAGATTTACATGGATACTTTGATTGCTGTTTACCAGGTGACCATAGCCTTGAAGTGTACCAGTTTGATTAATCCACTTCATAAATGTTCAAAACCTGGTGCTGTAACTGTATGGGTAAGCTGTTTAGTTGTATTATAATTATTTTTTTAATAGAACATTGTTTCTAATTTTAATATTCTCATCAATCAACGTCTTAATTGTTGATATCTATATCTCATAAGTTACGTCATAACTGAAATTTGTTAGTAATATATAAAATATTATATTAAATGTGTTTTAAAGTCAAATATCTTGCCATATAAGACATATAACAACCCAATATTTACTGTAGAAAAATGGAATGCCCCATTTGTTTACCTAGTTATCATATTATGAACTATGTTATATGGTTCAGTAATGGAATGATCCAATTATCATTTTTCCATGCTTATTTTAGGTTGAAGAGAAATGGTATGACCCAATTATCATTTTATCGTGTTATTTTAGGCTGAACAGAAATGGAATGACGAATTAATCATTTTACTATGTTTATTTTAGGTTGAAGAGAAATGGAATGACCCAATACAGCAAAGACAAGCTGATGAGAATAGGGCGGATTATAAACAAGTGATGATTGAGTGTAAACTCCCACCTGTACAGAACACAGTCATCTGTGCTGTACATACAGAAAATGCCATCACGTAGGTTACCTGTTCAATGTTAAACTATACTAAATGATTAAAGTCTTGCTTGACAAAAACTTTGAAATGTTTGGTAAAATTCTGTTATAAAGAAGTAACATCAAATGGTTTCATCATTTTCCTAAGAACATGTTTGATATCTTAAGCCATTGTTTAACTTTGAGACAGGATATCATTTCTGAGGTGCAAGTGAAAGATGTGTTATTTTCAAGTGAAGTTTTAAATGATTTTGAACATATTAAATTGATATTGAATATTTGAGATATATATGGGCCGTGCCATGACAAAACCAACATAATGCGTTTGCGACCAGCATGGATCCATACCAGCCTGCACATCCATGCAGTCTGATCAGGAGCCATGCTGTTTGCTTACAAACCCTATTGCAAGTAGAGAAACTGATAGCGAACAGCATGGCTCCTGATCAGACAGCGCGAATGTGCAGGCTGGTCTGGATCCATGCTGGTCGCAAACACATTATGTTGGTTTTGTCATGGGGCGGCTCATATGGTGTTGTTATATTACAGTATGTTGGTGAAGATGTATCGCAGTAGTACAGATACTAAGAGAAGTCAGACATTAAACAGTATAGCTTGTAGTCTATTTCTTCATCTGAGTGATATTATAACACCAAGTCTGCTCAAATATCCTCCAACAAAACAATTCTTCACCTCATGTATAGACATCCTAGGACAGGTAAAATTACAGCTATATGTTGATATCCTTAAACATTTTTAGTTAAGCTTGATTGTGATGATGCTTGTTGTTAATTTGAACCACTTTCAAGTTCACTTCTTGGATCTACCCAGTATGGAAACATGTTGTGAACCCAGTATGGGTCAAACCCATGAATCCTTGTTTGATAGGCAGACAGTTTAATAACCAGGCAATACTCTCCTGAGGAACTGTTGATTTGCCCTACAATTTTTGTGGTTTCCCTCTATTTCAAATAAATATGACCACAGTCTTTCATCTCTATTGATGTAATAAGAAATTCAAGCATTCATTTTAACTAAAACTAAATCATTATTTAAAATCAAACTCTTGTCTATTATTGGTACCATTTTATTTCCCCATTGAATCATAACATAATGAGTATAAAGTTGCTTATTCTTTGAGACAAAATAGTATTACTTTTTAATTAACAATTAATGTTTCTATAGTTCAAGATTTTAATTGAACCTTTATTTCAGGAGTTTATTCAGAGTGATCCGCATCAAACAGAAGCTGTATTACAGATGGCGCTTGATAGATCTGTGTTAGGTGGAATGCTTGCACCTCATTTTAAACCAAACTTGAACCCGGCTCTGTTTGTGAAAATGTATGGCAAGCTAGTAGGGTGTTTACCAAAAGATAGCCAGGAGAAGAGAGCAATGAAGAGAGTTGGAGAACAAGATTCTAATGTTGATCTGGCAACTTTATCAATGCTGTTGTCTAAGGTACATAAAGAAAACAACAAAACTTTTCTTTCTTCAAAATAGTGAAAAATAGGTAGTCATCTACAAATTCTATAATTCCCTTTAATATACCAATGTTTCGGCTGAACAGCCTCCTTCAGCATACATAAATCTTTCTTCTGTCAAAGATTGAGTTATAGAAATGTTTATTCATCAAATATTACTTTATGCTATGTTTCAATATGTATGTTATATTTTATGATGTTATATTGTATTTCTCATGTATAGTTTGAGTTAAGGAAGTGGCTAGAGGAGTATAATCCAAGTAAACAAGAGGTGAAGAAACTGGTAGAATATCTGAGTCAGGCATTTATAAAATGTGGAACCATTCCAAAAGATGGATATGCGATGGCATTTAAGGTAAGTTTATTTTGTCAATTGGCCATTTGGCACTAACTGGACTATTGCAGTTGTAGATGTAAAGAATTGACATATGCAGGATATCCATGTTGTTAAAGAATCTGAGTTTCTCTAATTCCTATGTTGGTTTGAACTCTACAATGGATATTGAGTTATTTCATGTGAGGAAATTATTTGTTTAGCTTGTTGAAGGTGGTTTGTTATTCCCAGTACTTGTTAGTGCTTGAAATTTATTTTTCTTCTCCTTCCAGTGAAACTGTATGGTCTTATCAGTGTTTGTTTTACTTTAAACAGATCTAATATAGTAATTAGTTGTTAAAGGGACTCCACTGAGGTTTTTTGACATGACAGTAATGGAAATAATTTTTTGTGCATCACTCCGTTTTCCCAGAATAATTATTCTCCCAATGAAAAATGACCCAAAATTGAAATGTGTTGCATTGATTTTCACTCATATTGGGCTAAAATGGCACATAAATACGATTTTCAATTTAGAAATCAGTACATATTATTATATTAGTATATTTCTTAGTTATCTTTTGCCTAGCTTTCTGTTTTATGTGCCTTTGATGATCTGTACAACTAAGATTTTCAAAACCAAGTTCTATTGATATTATTAAGTACTTTTTCTTGGATCATTTTTCAATCTGGCCACTTTAAATCAATATATAATGTAATTGTATATAATATAAAGTTATAATGTCAGTATTTTATATTATAGATATATCAGAGTCATGAGAAAATATTGTTGAAACACAAGTTTCCTCTCTATCTTCATGAAGTTCTAGCTGCTCTTCTCCAAGGTATGTTCTATCATTATATTATGTTTGTTCTCGCAGAAATTATTGGAAGTTTTCACATTGTCACTTTAAAAAAAAAAAAAATTACAACCTGTTACCTTTAGATTAAAGTGTAAAAAATTTTGGAAAAAAAAAGCAAATTTCAAACACATGTCATCACTTCTTACACAGTTGACAAGAACATGCAACAGTTGTGTTTTCTTAAAATTAACTTGTTGTAAAATAGTTTCATTAAATGACTTGATATTAAAAGTTGAGAAACTTTCATATTGACTTTGATAGTTATTTGTAACTCGGACGTTTATGCGTGAAGAACAATCTTGTTTTAAAGAAATTTGTATTTTGTTATTTCACTTTTATAGGTTCATCAATGCAACGTGTCTGTGTTGATTGCTGGAAAGTTCTCTATAACAATTGTTTCCGTGACAACCAAAATATACAAGTTGAAGGTCAGACAGTGCAAGCTCTATCTACAGACTTGTCAATAGAAGAGGTAATACAAATTATTTAATATACCAGGTGTTTACAATGTTTAATAATAAACTAAAGAGTTAAAACTGTTTGATTTGTTAGGTCTGGTAACAGCATTATTTACTAGTAGATGTTGAATCTGAAATTGTTTATAATTAACCTTATTTAGTCATGTACCTATTTTGTATTAAATACAAACTGTGTTGTGAAAAAAAATATATATTCATCTTCATGAAACATAGAGGTGTCTGGAGTGCAGGAAAGGCTGAAAAGACAATGCTATTTGACAATATGAATTGATAATAATGAAAAACTTCATTACAAGAAAGGTCTTTTACTTTATGCAGTTTTATATTTTACTGAATAAACTTTGATTGTGACGTAATTATGTAACATTTATATAACAAGATATGTGCATAGTCAAGAAAGTAGTAAATTTTACTAATTGTTATTCTTGTAGATAAGAAATATATTAGGATGGCTAGGTCATGAGTTTACACAGATCAGGTTGAATCAGAAAGAGGTTACATCATTTGGGTTATATCCTAAATGGAAACAGTATGTACCATACCTGGCTGCATTGATCAGAGATCTCTCAAAATGTCTTGTTGACAAAATGCTTCCAAACCTAGCAGATTCTCCAACAAATGAAGGTAACATTACCTGTATCTATTAACATGTTGCTGAAACTAAAAATAATAATCCTTTGTCACTAGTATAGAGCTTGGCTAGTTCACACATTTTGTACAGTCTGACCAGGCTTTATACAGTTGGTAGCTTAATTTTTAGCTCACCTGTCACAAAGTGACAGGGTGAGCTTTTGTGATCGCTTTTCGTCCGGCGTCCGTCCGTCGTCCATCCGTCCGTCCGTCCGTCCGTAAACTTTTACTTTAAATGACATCTCCTCATAAACCACTAAGCCAATTTCATCCAAACTTCACAGGAATGTTCCTTTGGTGGTCACCTTTAAAAATTGTTCAAAGAATTTAATTCCATGCAGAACTCTGGTTGCCATGGCAACCGAAAGAAAAAACTTTAAATATCTTCTTTTAAAAAACCATAAGAGCTAGAGCTTAGATATTTGGCATGAAACATCTTCTAGTGAGTGTCTACCAAGTTTGTTCAAATAAAAGCCCTGGGGTCAAAATTGGCCCCGCCCCGGGGGATCATTGATATTCCCTATATACATATAGTAAAAACTTAAAAAATCTTCTTTTAAAGAACCAAAAGAGCTAGAGCTAAGATATTTAGCATGAAACATGTTCTAATGGGTGTCTACCAAGTTTGTTCAAATAAAAGCCCTGGGGTCAAAATTGGCCCCGCCCCGGGGGGGGTCATTGATTTACCCTATATGCATATAGTAAAAACTTAAAAAATCTACTTTTAAAGAACTCAAAGAGCTATGGCTAAGATATTTAGCATCAAACATGTTCTAATAGGTGTCTACCAAGTTTGTTTAAATAAAAGCCCTGGGGTCAAAATTGGCCCCGCCCCAGGGGGGGTCATTGATTTTCCCTATATGCATATAGTAAAAACTTAAAAAATCTTCTTTTAAAGAACCAAAAGAGCTAGAGCTAAGATATTTAGCATGAAACATGTTCTAATGGGTGTCTACCAAGTTTCTTCAAATGAAAGCCTTGGGGTCAAAATTGGCCCTGCCCCGGGGGGTCATTGATTTTCCCAATATGCATATAGTAAAAACTTAAAAATCTTCTTTTAAAGAACCAAAAGAGCTAGAGCTAAGATTTTTAGCATGAAACATGTTCTAATAAGTGTCTACCAAGTTTGTTCAAATAAAAGCCATGGGGTCAAAATTAGCCCGGCCCCGGGGGGTCATTGATTTTCCCTATATGCATATACAAAAATGTAGTAAAAACTTAAAAAATCTTCTTTTAAAGAACCAAAAGAGCTAGAGCTAAGATTTTTAGCATGAAACATGTTCTAATAAGTGTCTACCAAGTTTGTTCAAATAAAAGCCATGGGGTCAAAATTAGCCCGGCCCCGGGGGGTCATTGATTTTCCCTATATGCATATACAAAAATGTAGTAAAAACTTAAAAAATCTTCTTTAAAAAAAAACCATAAGAGCTAGAGCTTAGATATTTGGCATGAAACATCTTCTAGTGAGTGTCTACCAAGTTTGTTCAAATAAAAGCCCTGGGGTTAAAATTGGCCCCACCCCAGGGGGTCATTGATTTTCCCTATATGCATATAGTAAAAACTTAAAAAATCTTCTTTTAAAGAACTCAAAGAGCTATGGCTAAGATATTTAGCATCAAACATGTTCTAATAGGTGTCTACCAAGTTTGTGCAAATAAAAGCCCTTGGGTTAAATTGGCCCTGCAACGTTGGGGGGCCTATATACAGGTGAGCGACCTCAGGGCCATCATGGCCCTCTTGTTGTATTTTATCATTGAATTCCCTTAAACTTTGAATAGACTGTTCCATATACAAAACATGGCTCATGACATAAGCTTGATTGTATAGTAGGTAATAAGCCTATTTATAAGTGATTTTCTATATACGAGACAGGTTAACATGACCCTCGTAGGTTGAACAAACTGTTTTGGTTGATATACAGAAACTTTTCTATAGCTTATTGTATTATTTTCTGTTTTAAGGATAAGAATTTAATTCCATATCAAATAAGTACTGTAGTAACACCACATTTTCTGTTGCCTGAGGTAACAATTTTGAAATTTATAGCATTTTTGGAAATACAACAATTAAAAACAGTCAAGTCTGTGTAAAAAAGGGTGTACATTTTATGGACTGTCAAGGAATATTTTAATTTATGGTACTTTATCAAGCTTTTTATGCCCCCACAGAGTGGAAGCATATAGCGTTGCACTTGTCCGTCCGTCTGTCCGTCCGTCTGTACGTCTGTCCGTCCGTCTGTCCGTACGTCCCGAAATCTTGTGAACGCAACTCCTCTTAAACTGGATGGCAGATTTTGCTTAAACTTCCAGGGATGAACAACCTTAATGTGTAGATGGTAGTAAAGGAAGGAATTTTTGCTGCGACCAAATTTAACAGAATTATGGCCCTTTGTTGATTTTTTCACTATATACCATATAGAAATTTTGTGAACGCAACTCCTCTTAAACCGGATGGCAGATTTTGCTTAAACTTCCAGGGATGAACAACCTTAATGTGTGGATGGTAGTAAAGGAAGGAATTTTGCTGCGACCAAATTTAACAGAATTATGGCCCTTTGTTGATTTTTTCACTATATACTACAGTAAAAACTCTGAAAACCGGACCCTGTCCGGACTTGACAAAAAGTCCGGTATTCAGAGGATTCCGGTTTTCAGACGTTTTATACATTCATTGATAATTATGATGTGTTTGAACAATGACTTTGTTCAATCATTATGCCCCCACAGAGTGGGAGCATATAGCGTTGCACTTGTCCGTCCAAGTGTCCGTCCGTCTGTCCATCCGTCCGTACGTCTGTCCGTACGTCCAGAAATCTTGTGAACGCAACTCCTCTTAAACCGGATGGCAGATTTTGCTTAAACTTCCAGGGATGAACAACCTTAATGTGTAGATTGTAGTAAAGGAAGGAATTTTTGCTGCGACCAAATTTAACAGAATTATGGCCCTTTGTTGATTTTTTCACTATATACTATGTAGAAATTTTGTGAATGCAACTCCTCTTAAACCGGATGGCAGATTTTGCTTAAACTTCCAGGGATGAACAACCTTGATGTGTAGATGGTAGTAAAGGGAGGAATTTTTGCTGCGACCAAATTTAACAGAATTATGGCCCTTTGTTGATTTTTTCACTATATACTATGTAGAAATTTTGTGAACGCAACTCCTCTTAAACCAGATGGCAGATTTTGCTTAAACTTCCAGGGATGAACAACCTTAATGTGTAGATGGTAGTAAAGGAAGGAATTTTCGCTGGGACCAATTTTAACAGAATTATGGCCCTTTGTTGATTTTTTCACTATATACTATGTAGAAATTTTGTGAACGCAACTCCTCTTAAACCGGATGGCAGATTTTGCTTAAACTTCCTTGGATGAACAACCTTAATGTGTAGATCATTTAAAAAAAAGATTCCCAACTCTTTTAGTTATTTTATATTAAAAAAAAAACATAACACATTAAAATCATTTTTGAAAAATCATATTTATAGTAGGAAAGACACAAATATGATGATTGATGAAAGAGCTATTATAATTTAATTGACAATAAGACATTAACATACACTGACAAGTGTTTTCACACCTGCATAGATAAAAGGAGATGACCATTACCTGGTATTTGAACATGTCACCTGTTGAGATTGTGTTAAGATCCTACATTAAAGTACACAGAAAGTTGACACTTTAAATTGCTGTCCGGTATTCAGAGGATCTTTTATGCGAGTGTATATCAAAATCCCCTTGATCATAATCCCCTTGGTTGAAAAATGACATAGTGATCGAAATCCCCTCAACAGAAATGACCGGGTGTTCATAATCCCCTTGATGGATAGTCAAAATCCCCTTGGCAAAAATGATGGGGTGGTCAAAATCCCCTCAACTTGTGAAAAACAACCCCCTTTACTCAAAATTCTTTTTCCTTTGATCTTTTGTCACTCCAGCTAAACTATTGTGTTACATAAAGAAATGTTGCAAACAGCAGTTACATTGAGTAGAGGAAAGAGTATGGAGTATACTTTAGCAATAACAGTTTGCAGTTAAGTAAAACAAAGATGAAGTAATTTTAGATAGCAAACTGCAATTAATAGCCTCATTTTAAGTTATTATCTGGAAAGATCTAAAGCTAGTGTGCAACAAATTTGCCTTTAAAGGTGTTTATCATTGCAAAGATTAATTGATTGTTTGTTACATATAACTATAATTGCAATGATTAATTATAATCAACTATCATTTATTTGTTTGTATTTTACAATTTTCTCAGCAATAATAACATCAATAAAGGGTGTCATTATTAACTGGCTGTGACAAACATACACCTTTTAATTGTTTGTATGCTTTTCTCTTTTTTTTCAGCAATTCTTGAAGCAGTTGGTTCTTAAATTCATTGAACTAAAAAGAAAAATAAGAAAAGAAATTTCCCAACCATTTCACATTATTTGAGGGGATTTTGACTACCCACTGAGGGGATTATGACCACCCCTTTATTTTTGCCAAGGGGATTATGATAACCCTGTCATTTCTGTTGAGGGGATTTCGATCACTATGTCGTTTATCAACCAAGGGGATTATGATCAAGGGGATTTTGAGCGTCTCCCCTTTTATGCATGTTTAGCATTAGTAAAGGAAGGAATTTTTGCTGCGACCAAATTTAACAGAATTATGGCCCTTTGTTGATTTTTTCACTATATACCATATAAATGTTGTCAGTGGGGGCATCCGTGTCCTTTGGACACAGTTCTAGTTAACATATGTATCATGTTTACATAAAAGTATTTTCTTATACAAGACTGAATATCAAAGAACCTCTACTAGGCTGAAGAACAATTAGAACATTAACTTGTTTTATGACAAGCATTTTTTCTTACGAAAAATCTTTGAATTCTTGTCTAAAAAATGATTGCATTAAATATTCAGGTATTGAGGTGATTTGGGGATGTATACAGGAAAGTTTTGCACCATGGATACAGACTGTGATCTCTAGTAAGGTTGTTAGTCAACCATGGATCGCTGCAGACAGGGAATCAGCCTCTCACATGGTCAAAGCTTTAGTGGATGTTGTTAAATATGCTCACTATAAAACAGAAGGTAATTGGAGAACTATGTCCATAATCTGTTTAACTTTTAAGATGATAAGGCTGTTAATTTTCTAGTACTTATTTGAATGTAATACTTCTTAATTTATAATGAAATTATAATTAAATTTTTGTTGCACATTATTGTTTACTTAATGCCTTTCAAAGTTTCATTGAATTAAATGGGATCCTTATTTCTATATTTTTCTCTGTTTCAAACAGTGTAATATAACTTATATCACAATAATTTATTTAAGTACATTTGTATTTCATTGAAAAGCATTAGTTAAAAACTTTAAAATCTGAAGAGTTATGTTTTCTCTATCTCTTGTGTGTTTCAGATATTCGGGGTAGATTTTACAGTGACTTCCTGTCGTTATTGTGGCTACATTTTGCCAGTGTCTTGTGTAAAGATGATGTTACAGCAGATATTGTGTCTGTGTTCAACATGGAGTTTGTCAAGTTACCATGGAAACAGTTACTACCTAACATATATGTTATGGAAACCATGGCTGCAGTATGTTTGTTAATTGCAAAATCTTGCAATATCAAGTCTATTTATTATCATAATCATGTTCTTTGAATTGGATTTTATAGAGTGACTATTGTTTTAATCATGTAAGTTTAAAATAATAAAGTATTTAAATTATCAGTGTACGTATATATAAACAATCTCTGTCATAAACATGTATTGGATCCCTCATGCTGTCCAATCATTTTTAGCTCACCTGACCACGAAGTGATCAAGGTGAGGTATAGTGATGGGGCTATGTCCGTCGTCGTGCGTCGTCAACAATTGGGTTGTTAACAGTCTAGCAGTCACAGTTTTGATTGGATCATCATCAAACTTTGTCAGAATGTTTGTCTCAATGAAATACAGATCGAGTTCGAAGATGGGTTATCTCGGGTCAAAAACTAGGTCACAGGAGCTAAAAATAGAAAAAGCTTGTTAACACTCTAGAGGCTGCAGTTTTCATCCAAATATTCTGGAAATTTGTCAGGAAGGTTGTTTAAATGATATCTAGGTCAAGTTCGAAGATGGGTCATCTCCGGTCAAAAACTAGGTCACAGGAGCTAAAAATAGAAAAAGCTTGTTAACACTCTAACAATTGGGTTGTTAACAGCCTAGCAGTCACAGTTTTGATTGGATCATCATCAAACTTTGTCAGAATGTTTGTCTAAATGAAATACAGATTGAGTTCGAAGATGGGTTATCTCAGGTCAAAAACTAGGTCACAGGAGCTAAAAATAGAAAAAGTTTGTTAACACTCTAGAGGCTGCAGTTTTCATCCAAATATTCTGGAAATTTGTCAGGAAGGTTGTTTTAATGATATCTAGGTCAAGTTCGAAGATGGGTCATCTCTGGTCAAAAACTAGGTCACAGGAGTTAAAAATAGAAAAAGCTTGTTAACACTCTAGTGGCTGCAGTTTTCATCCAAATATTCTGGAAATTTGTCAGGAAGGTTGTTTCCATGATATCTAGGTCAAGTTCGAAGATGGGTCATCTCCGGTCAAAAAACTAGGTCACAGGAGCTAAAAATAGAAAAAGCTTGTTAACACTCTAGTGGCTGCAGTTTTCATCCAAATATTCTGGAAATTTGTCAGGAAAGTTGTTTAAATGATTTCTAGATCAAGTTTTAAGATGGGTCATCTCCGGTCAAAAACTAGGTCACAGGAGCTAAAAATAGAAAAAGCTTGTTAACACTGTAGTGGCTGCAGTTTTCATCCAAATATTCTGGAAATTTGTCAGGAAGGTTGTTTTGATGATTTCTAGGTCAAGTTCGAAGATGGGTTATCTCCGGTCAAAAACTAGGTCACAGGAGCTAAAAATATAAGAAGCTTGTTAACACTCTAGTGGCTGTAGTTTTGATTAAAATATTCTGGAAATTTGTAAGGAAGGTTGTTTTAATGATTTCTAGGTCAAGTTCGAAGATGGGTCATGTCTGGTCAAAAACTAGGTCACAGGAGCTAATAATAGAAAAAGCTTGTTAACACTCTAATGGTTGCAGTTTTCATCCAAACATTCTGGAAATTTGTCAGAAAGGTTGTTTTGATGATTTCTAGGTCAAATTTGAAGATGGGTCATCTCAGGTCAAAAACTAGGTCACAGGAGCTAAAAATAGAAAAAGCTTGTTAACACTCTAATGGCTGCAGTTTTCATCTAAATATTCTGGAAATTTTTCAAGAAGGTTGTTTTGATGATATCTAAGTCAAGTTGGAAGATGGGTCATCTCCGGTCAAAAACTAGGTCACAGGAGCTAAAAATAGAAAAGCTTGTTAACACATTAGGGGCTGCAGTTTTCATCCAAATATTCTGGAAATTTGTCAGGAAGGTTGTTTTGATGATTTCTAGGTCAAGTTCGAAGATGGGTCATCTCTGGTCAAAAACTAGGTCACAGGAGCTAAAAATAGAAAAAGCTTGTTTACACTCTAGTGGCTGCAGTTTTGATTCAAATATTCTGGAAATTTGAAGAATGTTGTTTTGATGTTTTCTGGGTCAAGTGCTAAGATTGGTCATGTCCTGTCAAAAACTAGGTCACAGGAGCTAAAAATAGAAAAATCTTTTTAACACTCTAGTGGCTGCAGTTTTGATCCAAATTTCCTGAAAATTGGTCAGGAAGGTTGTTTTGATGATTTCTAGGTCAAGTTTGAATATGGGTCGTGTCCGGTAAAAAATTAGGTCACATTGCCCAAATATGGAAAAAACTTTATAACACACTAGAGGTCACATGTTTGACTCAGTTGTCATCAAACTTGGTCATGATGCTTGTTTAAGACATTGCTTGGATGCGGTTGTGTCAGGTGAGCGATCCAGGGCCATCATGGCCCTCTTGTTTGTTTATTTCTTCAGTCTTCATATTAGATATTATAAAATGCTGTATACTTATATGATCATGTTTATATTACATGTTTTTATAGTTAAAAGAGAAAGGATGTAGTCTTGGATTTAACCTGGTAGCAGACATTGTTTCTATGATAAACTGGTCACAAGTATCTGAGTGGTATGAGTCTTACTTTGATCACAATCATCAGGTCCGATACGAGGGTTGTCTGTTTATACTGCTTATACAGGCTTTCTCTGAGAACAAGCACGTTGAGGTAACTGTTCAGTTTATACAGAATTTATTTTAGTTTGATGGTGTAATAAGCTATAAGCTTATAGACACACTTTCAAATCCGTTCCAGGAACCAACCAGTACTGAGCAATGAGTGTAAAGTTTCTTGCTCAAGGAAACAACTATTTGAACCCATGCAATCATTAGATTACTAGTCTAATGCATTAACCACCCAACCATGCCGCCACTTAAGGGAACAGTATAAATATAGTATTCTAGTGAAGCTTATTCAAACATGGAGATATACATTTTTTTTATTTTTATTATATACATATAAAAGTTTTCTGGTGAAAATACAGTCATTTTTAACTGAAGAAATACAAAAATTTGCTTCCATATTCAATAGTCAATACTTTATATTTTACTGAAGGTACATTTTGTATATTATAAAATGACATGAATATGCTATTGTTGATTGCATGAAGTTGTATTTCTAATCACCCTACAGACTGTTTAGTATATAACTTTACACAATCAACTCAAGCAGTAGCCTGGTTGTGAAGGTCACTGAATGACAGGCCAGCAACATGCTGTTAGTTAGTTTTAAAATTACACTTTTTTGTCAAAATATTGCATTGATTATCGAATGTGGTCATATCTATTGTTTATCCATGGACACTTTCAACTACTTGGATACTGAGAATATAAGTCTTTTTATAGTAACCATGCCTTCATTGTAAGTCAAAGGTCATGGCACCTTTACGGGACTGGGACCCAGTTTGGGAGGCATTTGTCTGTTTACGGTGACTGTGTCTTGATTGATTATCATTATGTTGTATAATTATCATTATGTTTACATTAATGCAATGCTAAGGAATGAAACTTTTTATTTATCATAGTTTATTTCAAATAATCATTACAAATGAAATATATTCAAAATGTTGCCATGTAATATTACAGAATCCGGACATTCAGCAGTTGTTACTACAGGCCCAGTCTTTTAAATGGAAACATTTATCAGCAGACGACTATAAGAATGCTGGTTCCTGGTTCCTGCAGTCATGTGACCCAAAATGTCTGCTGCATGGTAGAACTGCTCCTGAAGCTTTAGGCTTGAGGTTTGTTCATGTTTAATATTTTATTTTGTTTTTCACATTTGAAATTATTTGATGTCATTTAGCCTTAAAATTGCAATTTTATAACTTTTGAGCAGATACAAAAATTGTTTTGTTCAGATTTGAGATCTACAAAAAAAAAAATAAATAAACAAAAAATGTTACTTGCCATAATTTGGTTTTATTTGAAGGGTCACCACATATTATCATATAGCTTTCTTCTTTCAAATTATTATCACTTTTATTGACAACTGATTGCTATATTTTACAGATTATTGGAGTCAGCATCAGGTTTTACAACAGAAATATCTATGATGTTGACAGAGGCTTGGAGAATCAGACGTCAGACCTACCTCCACTGTGTCTCCTCTCTTATATGTCAATGTACATATCTCACAGACTGGGATACAACCCAACTCTCTACTTTCATCATAAATCTGCTCACCGAGACAGAGACAGTCGAGTCTGCTGGTAGGCCAGTCTTTACATGTATACCTTGATAAAATTTTAAATTACAATTTAGAAGCTGTTTTGTTTTCCTTGTGTACCCTGTCACACTAGCTTACAGTTTCTCAGAGCCCCATCATTGATTGATCTATATCTTAGTCATTTAGTCTGTAGCCTGCTGTATACCCATGCTAGATTTATATCTTAGTCATTTAGTCTGTAGCCTGCTGTATACCCATGCTAGATTTATATCTTAGTCATTTAGTCTGTAGCCTGCTGTATACCCATGCTAGATTTATATCTTAGTCATTTAGTCTGTAGCCTGCTGTATACCCATGCTAGATTTATATCTTAGTCATTTAGTCTGTAGCCTGCTGTATACCCATGCTAGATTTATATCTTAGTCATTTAGTCTGTAGTTTGCTGTATACCCATGCTAGATTTATATCTTAGTCATTTAGTCTGTAGCCTGCTGTATACCCATGCTAGATTTATATCTTAGTCATTTAGTCTGTAGCCTGCTGTATACCCATGCTAGATTTATATCTGAGTCATTTAGTCTGTAGCCTGCTGTATACCCATGCTAGATTTATATCTTAGTCATTTAGTCTGTAGTCTGCTGTATACCCATGCTAGATTTATATCTTAGTCATTTAGTCTGTAGCCTGCTGTATACCCATTCTAGATTTATATCTTAGTCATTTAGTCTGTAGCCTGCTGTATACCCATGCTAGATTTATATCTTAGTCATTTAGTCTGTAGCCTGCTGTATACCCATGCTAGATTTATATCTTAGTCATTTAGTCTGTAGCCTGCTGTATACCCATGCTAGATTTATATCTTAGTCATTTAGTCTGTAGCCTGCTGTATACCCATGCTAGATTTATATCTTAGTCATTTAGTCTGTAGCCTGCTGTATACCCATGCTAGATTTATATCTTAGTCATTTAGTCTGTAGCCTGCTGTATACCAATTCTAGATTTATATCTTAGTCATTTAGTCTGTAGCCTGCTGTATACCCATGCTAGATTTATATCTTAGTCATTTAGTCTGTAGTCTGCTGTATACCCATGCTAGATTTATATCTTAGTCATTTAGTCTGTAGCCTGCTGTATACCATGCTAGATTTATATCTTAGTCATTTAGTCTGTAGTCTGCTGTATACCCATGCTAGATTTATATCTTAGTCATTTAGTCTGTAGCCTGCTGTATACCCATGCTAGATTTATATCTTAGTCATTTAGTCTGTAGTCTGCTGTATACCCATGCTAGATTTATATCTTAGTCATTTAGTCTGTAGCCTGCTGTATACCCATTCTAGATTTATATCTTAGTCATTTAGTCTGTAGCCTGCTGTATACCCATGCTAGATTTATATCTTAGTCATTTAGTCTGTAGTCTGCTGTATACCCATGCTAGATTTATATCTTAGTCATTTAGTCTGTAGTCTGCTGTATATACCCATGCTAGATTTATATCTTAGTCATTTAGTCTGTAGCCTGCTGTATACCCATGCTAGATTTATATCTTAGTCATTTAGTCTGTAGCCTGCTGTATACCCATGCTAGATTTATATCTTAGTCATTTAGTCTGTAGTCTGCTGTATACCCATGCTACCAATACAGACATCTGTGCCATCTGATCATGGTCTGTACTGTGTGCTATTCAGTCAGTACATATTTTCAGATCGTCCCTTATATGCTTTTGTCCAGATTGATAGATGATTTAGAATGGTAAATGTAAATTACTTAAAGTGGGCTCCTTCTATGTAAAAGTCAAGGTCAATAAGACTTTCTTTTTCATCACACTGTAGGCGCGTCAATGAAAATGACACTTCTTTAACTGTAATCTGTTCTTATGTTAGATATGTGATAATAAGAATATTATATTTGTGTAGATTCAATACTAAATGTATTAAACTGGTTGATTTATTGCTAGAGGCTCACATAATATGATTTTATTCAACAGGTTGAATAAATTAAGTATTGTATCTACACTCATTCAATATCCTCTATATATAATACGCTCACTCTGTATTGATATATTTAACAGTACAAGAGAAACTCACTCAATACTGATATATTTTACAGTACAACTGATATATTTTACAGAACAAGATGCTCACTCTGTACTGATATTTTTTTTTTTCAGTACCAGATACTCACTCTATACTGTTATATTTTACAGTACCAGATACTCATTCTTTACTGATATATTTTACAGTACAAGATGCTCACTCTTTACTGATAAATTTACAGTACAAGATGCTCATTCTGTACTGATGTATTTTACAGTATAACTGATATATTTTACAGTACAAGACACTCTTTACTGATATATTTTACAGTACAAGACATCCTCTGTACTGACATATTTTACAGTACAAGACATTCACTCTATACTGATATATTTTACAGTACAAGACCCTTATTATATACTGATATATTTTACTGTAACAGACACTCACTCTATACTGATATATTTAACAGTACAAGACACTCACTCTATACTGGTATATTTTACAGTACCAGACACTCACACTATACTGATATATTTTACAGTACAAGACACTCACTCTAAACTGATATATTTTACAGTACAAGACACTCATTCTAAACTGATATATTTTACAGTACAAGACATTATACTGATATATTGTATAGTACCAGACACTCACTCTATACTGATATATTTTACAGTACAAGACACTCCCTCTATACTGATATATTTTACAGTACAAGACACACTCACTCTATACTGATATATTTTACAGTACAACTAATATATTTAACAGTACATGATGTTCAGTCTATACTGATATATTTTACAGTACATGATGTTCACTCTATACTGATATATTAAATAGTACCAGACACTCACTCTATACTGATCTTTTTTCTGTACAAGACACTGTATTGATATATCTGATATATTTTACAGTACAAGATACTCACTATACTGATATATTTTACAGTACCAGACACTTACTCTGTACTGATATATTTTACAGTACAAAACACTCACACTATACTGATATATTTTACAGTACCAGACAGTTACTCTGTACTGATATATTTTACAGTACCAGACACTTACTCTGTACTGATATATTTTACAGTACAAAACACTCACTCTATACTGATATATTTTACAATACAAGACACTCTATACTGATATATTTTACAGTACAAGACACTCTATACTGATATATTTTACAGTACAAGACACTCACTCTATTCTGATATATTTACAGTACTTTTTCTGAAACTTTCCCTACAAATAATAAATGATTTAGTCAACATTGAAAGATTGACAAGTTCATTTCAGGTAACAATAAAATGTGTTCCACAATAGAGTTGTGATGGAAATATAAATCAATTGTCTGAGATAGACAGTATACCAAAGTTCACTTGTTCAAACAGAAAGAGAAATTCATTGAACTGACATCTTCCCTCAAATGATTCAAATTTTTAAACATCTAAGCATTATGTACCCCAACATAAAATATATAACTATCCTAACTATCCATCTTTGATTGGCGGTAAAAAAAAATCTGATGAAATGCAAAAATTAACCATTGCTGAAAAAAATTGATTGATCAACAAAACTCTTTCTAATGTCTTTCTGAAGATTCACTCAAGTCTTATGTTTTATCCTGAAATACTCACTCTATACTGTTATATTTTACAGTACCAGATACTCATTCTTTACTGATATATTTTACAGTACAAGATGCTCACTCTTTACTGATATATTTTACAGTACAAGATGCTCATTCTGTAATGATGTATTTTACAGTACAACTGATATATTTTACAGTACAAGACACTCTTAACTGATATATTTTACAGTACAAGACATCCTCTGTACTGATATATTTTACAGTACAAGACATTCACTCTATACTGATATATTTTACAGTACAAGACACTTATTATATACTGATATATTTTACTGTAACAGACACTCACTCTATACTGATATATTTAACAGTACAAGACACTCACTCTATACTGGTATATTTTACAGTACCAGACACTCACACTATACTGATATATTTTACAGAACAAGACACTCACTTTAAACTGATATATTTTTACAGAACAAGACACTCACTTTAAACTGATATATTTTACAGTACAAGACACACTCACTCTATGCTGATATATTTTACAGTACAAGACACTATACTGATATATTGTATAGTACCAGACACTCACTCTATACTGATATATTTTACAGTACAAGACACTCCCTCTATACTGATATATTTTTCAGTAGAAGACACACTCACTCTATACTGATATATTTTACAGTACAACTAATATATTTAACAGTACATGATGTTCACTCTATACTGATATATTTTACAGTATATGATGTTCACTCTATACTGATATATTAAATAGTACCAGACACTCACTCTATACTGATTTTTTTTTCTGTACAAGACACTGTATTGATATATCTGATATATTTTACAGTACAAGACACTCACTATACTGATATATTTTACAGTACCAGACACTTACTCTGTACTGATATATTTTACAGTACCAGACACTTACTCTGTACTGATATATTTTACATTACCAGACACTCACTCTATACTGATATATTTTACAGTACCAGACAGTTACTCTCAAACACTCACTGTTTACTGATATATTTTACAGTACCAGACACTTACTCTGTACTGATATATTTTACAGTACAAAACACTCACTCTATACTAATATTTTACAGTACAAGACACTCTATACTGATATATTTTACAGTACAAGACACTCACTCTAATCGGATATATTTTCAGTACCAGACACACTCACTCTATACTGATATATTTTACAGTACCAGACACTCACTCTATACTGATATATTTTACAGTACAAGACACTCTCTATATACTGATATATTTTACAGTACGAGACACTCACTCTATACTGATATATTTTACAGTACGAGACACTCACTCTATACTGATATATTTTACAGTACGAGACACTCACTCTATACTGATATATTTTACAGTACGAGACACTCACTCTATACTGATATATTTTACAGTACAAGACACTCACTACTCTATACTGATATATTTTACAGTACCAGACACTCACTACTCTATACTGATATATTTTACAGTACCAGACACTCACTCTATACTGATATATTTTACATTACCAGACACTCACTCTATACTGATATATTTTACAGTACCAGACACTCACTCTAGAAGAGAAGAGAGTACAGATATGATGAAGGAAGTTCTCAGTCTTCTCAACAACAGTAATCCAGAACACCAGGGATCAGAGATTATCCTGACAACAATCATACAGTGGTTACAGGAGTCTCCAAAAACTATCCTACTGTCTCCATGTATACATGCTGCCTCTAGAAACCTTGCCTCATTAACATACATGGTCCAGATTGTTGAAAAATGTATACACTTGTCATTTGTGAATGGTAAGTTCATGTCAGATGGTGTTTGTCAGACTAAAGTTTACAATGTGAAGATCTGTATAGGATGTATACAATTGAAGATTGAAATGATTTTTTCAAGCCTACTCAGAATAAACAAGAATTAGTTTGATTCAACATTTCTTTTATTAGTTTGTTAGACAACATATTTGTAGCCAATTTCTGCATAAATAACTATATCATCTCTTCAAACTGATATGTTTCTTCATCTCTATGATAACTATATTTCTTCATCTCCATGCTCAGTTCATAGGAACAACTGTAAAATACTGATTTCTTGAGGTCATATATAAATTGTTGTTGTTATTTTTCAGATGGTCATATCCATCAGTCAGGTGATGCTTGGAACAGTGTGTTGGCTGCTGTACAGATACCAGAGTTAAATGTTACAGAATTTTTCCAGACATGCCTACAGGAATCTTCCTACCTTCTCTTGTACTGTTATGTTATACAGAAGATACCCTGTGTCAGTCCCTGACAGAGGAACAAGGGGTGATTGAACTGATACTTGACTGGATAGAACGTGCTAAACCATGGTAAGATATAGTGTACATGTAATCAGGATAAAACATAACACTCTAGTGAATCTTCAGGAATAAATTGGAAATATTTTGTTGAACAATCAATTTGTTTCAGCAATGGTTAATTTTTGCATTTCATTTGAGTTTACCCCCAATCAAAGATGGAGGGATAGGCCTATAGATTTGATATTGAGGTACATAATACTAAGACTTTTAAAATGAATAGTGATTTGAATCATTCAATGGAAGATATCGGTTCATTGAATTTGCTCTTTCTTTTGAACAAGAAATGAATTATAGTAATCTATCTATCTCAGACAATTTTTAGAGCAGTTTTTCAACAGAACTACATGTAGTAGCAAAAGTTAAGGTCATATATTGAAAAACTTCAACATAGGAAAAATCATTTTATTGATTTTCCGAATATATTTGTCCACTATTTTTATTTACAGCGTTGATAACGAGAGTAAGTTGTTGCTATGGTGGCATAAAGCTCTAGAGCTTATATTACGCCAGATAGATTATGGGCGGGATCCTGCTACCTGCGTTACCCTTCTTCAGAAACTTATCCACAAGATTCAAGGTTTTGGTGAAGACAGGGCATCTGTGGGCCTGTTAGGGGCTATTGGTTTAGGAAAGAAATCTATATTGTCAGAAAAGTAAGTTTTTATGATTTATAAGAAGATGTTCTGGAATTAAAATATGGG
>NW_026862780.1:0-106641 GCF_026571515.1 Ruditapes philippinarum | reverse complement strand
GATTTTTCGATTCTTTTTTGGAACCCCTGCAGTTTCTTTGCAACGGAAGCATAACAGCAGACCTTTCTTTTACACAAAATTTTTTGGAAAATTCCCCCGCTAATTATTTTCCCAGCGAGCATAACAGCCAATCATTTGATTTTCCCCTTAATAAATTGTAAAGCCTTTTTGCCTAGTTCCCTGTTAACTGCTAACTGCTCACATTAAATCCACGTATATAATATCATTCTTATAATACAGGGTGTGTCTTTATTTTAATCACTTCATAACGTAAAATTCACAAGTACAGGGTGTAGCTTTATTTTGATCACTTCATAACTTAAAATTCTTATAGTACAGGGTATGTCTTTATCTTGATAACTTCATAACGTAAAATTCTTATAGTGCAGGGTGTGTCTTTTAACGCAAGGCATTAACTCCATTCTTATAATCTACCGATTTGCATTGTCCGGTCAATTTCATAGTCAAACATTAACAGTTGGCCTTTATGTTCATTTATTATTATTATTATTATTATTATTATTATTTTAATTATTATTATTATTATTATTATTATTATTATTATTATTATTATTATTATTATAAAAGATATCTTATACTCGAAAAACACACCAGGGTGAAAACAACTACATGTTCATTAATTTTTTACGGATGATATTGTTGCTCTGATGATGCTGGTGAACTTCGGAAATAAGTTGCTGAATCGTCCATTTTATTTTATTTTATTTAAAAAATAAACCAAGTGACAAGATTTTATTATTCTAAAAAGTACTGTTACCTATGTAAGAGTACCGATTTCCAAGCCACGTGGTAAACTTTAATTAACAGTACATCTATTCATATTGTCGTTTGGTCCTTTCACGTGAATGGAATGGTTGTTTATGCTTGTAAAGGACATAAAACATACGCCTTGATAAATAAATATATAACACAAACAATTTCTGGCGCAAACCAAGAGAAATATTTATATTAAAGTGCATTAAATACAGTTCCAAATACATAACATTCAAAGGAAATATGCATGAATAATGAAAATTATTGAATAACAACCATTACCTGTAAAGGAACATAAAAACATACGCCTTGATAATTAAATTAAACAACACAAACAAAATTTCTGGCGCAAACCAAGGAGAAATATTTATATTCAAAGTGCGCATGTGTAAGGCGGTTTTTTCGGGAAGTTTGTAAACATTGAGGCCCGGCCTGCAAATTATGTCGAAATGGAAATTTATAAGAAAATTATATTTTTATAATGAAAAGATGAATGAAATGGAAGGATAAGGATGATATAGGATAATGGATTGTATATCGGACTGTAACATAGATAACAGACAATAACACGCAGATAGTTTAATACAAATACAAGGACAAAATGATACAATTAAAAACCATAGAACCTTGGGGTGTTGGAGCTCAAAACCCGCTTTAAAAATCCAAATAAAATGCCATATTTGTCAATCCCAGCACATGTACTGATCATATATAAAAAAAAATTTAATATATTTCCGTTTTGAAAAAATTTTTTCAATTTCAACGGTCTATAAAATTATAGACTTTGAAAAGTTTTTCTTTAAAAAGGGGTATTAAATTATTACAGTAATTGCGGGATTGAAAAATTTTGCTTTTTAATTGGTTTTTAAAGGGTTTGGGGCCCCCAAAACCCCCAAAAGTTTTGTATAAAAGATATTCGGAATAATAAAAAAAACACAAATACGACCTCGGGACAAACTAAAACCTTTTACTTTAAATACTTTTATCTTTTTGACCGTAAAAGGGAAAATTGGGGGGAATACAAAGAAAAATAGGGGATAAATTTTTAAAACAAAAAAAGAAAGAATACGTGGCCCAAAAAACGTTATTTTACCCATGAAACTTCAGAAACGAAATTTTCTATTTATTCTAGTTTTGCTCGGGTTTTTTGGGTAAATCGACAATGGATAATAAAAATTCAAAATGTTATTTAAAAATTGGGATCTCCCCTTCCATGGTAAGTCAATAAATTTTATGTTTACTGAGTCTAAGTTTAACTGTTTGTATTACTGTTTTTAACTGTTTGTATTACTATTTATTAATATAATATGCTGAAAAAAATGTTATTACTTGTACAGTGTTATATCATTTTGAAGTGATAGTGTGTTTTTAAATTGATAATCTATCAATTCAATTTATTAAAAAATGGCTAGTTTTAAAGCGAAATGAAACTTGTAACTTCTGCCAATTTACAGACCGAATCTAATGTTTAATCATATATAGGGCAAATTAATTATTGTAGAAGTGTTTAAAAATCATTAAATGTAGATTGAAAGGATATTAAATTTATAATTGTAAAAAGACCATATACAGCCAAATACTCTGTGGTGATGTTAAGTGTTAAGCATGAGCATGAGCATTATTTTCATATATTTTTTATATATTTTCAAATCATTAATAAGACATTCTCAGATAAGTTAATTATTCATATTACACATATTGTTTAGTTTAAAATTTACAAACAAAAAAATGGCCTTACAGACGCGAAGTCATGTTCCACAATTCACGTTTCAATGGATACAATTTGTAAAAAAAAATTATCCTTAATTTTCTTTCATTTTTGAGATAGGCAATAACCCTTCAATTCCATAGGTTTCAAACCATGGCAATCGTTTCTGTTTCATTTTGTTATTTGTTTGGCAGGTCAGAAATCATGAAAATAGTATAGATGTAAATTTCATGTCGATTCAAGATTAAGTATTTCAAATAATACTGTTTTTGATCTGTTGGTTTGATTGTGATTACTTCTAAAAGAAGATGATCTTTGATAGAATAAATGTCAAACAGAGACATTCAATATGTTTTCAAACAGATTTATCGCTCAAGCAAAATTTTACGTTAATAACATAAAATAATAAAATCATAAAAGTAAAAACCAAAAGTGCCCAAACAAAAAATTCAGATAATCAGAAAAAAATATATTGACAAAACTACAAGATTACCTGGTGTAATAAATACTTTTGAGAAAAATAAACAGACTTGACATTAAACAAATTCCATTTAAATATTGAGTGTTAAACACTTTAATTGCGAAAGTGTAACAGTCAAAATCTGTCACTTTTGTATACATTTTTTTCTTACTCAAAAGGCATTGTCTATGAAAAAAGAAATAACTGTCATAAGGAAAAAATTAATACGAGTACATATTATTTATAAAATATCTGCATATTAAAAAAATACAGATGGCGATGCATCCTGGAAATAATAAATTATTGCAAAATTTTAATTTTCAAATAAATTGTGTGCCTCAGAGCTTTGATTATTGTATTTATATCGCACTTATCGTTCTTGACCAAAATTTGCAGAAATAATTTGAAGATTTTGCTTCACTGCCGAGATATGTACAAGTTTGTTTCTTTAAAAAAGAAGCATGCGAGAGGTCTTTTTATAGCAGTAGAACATTTGTTTAATTCGAAAATATGTGCAGATTGTTTGGCATTAAATGCACAATGAATATCTTTAAATTACAATTATTTAACAAAATAGAATTTATTATATATATTAATATATAGTATCATAATTACAGTTTGTTTTACACTTCATCTATTTAATGTTTTGAAAAATAATATGCCGGAGAAATGGACATTTTCGTGGCGCATCAGGGATATTTTTCTACAAAGGGAACAATTTATGTTATCTTATCAAACTAAATTCAAAACAAATGGTATATATTAAAATAGTGTCAAAAAGTTTCTTGTAAATTTCAATAATTAGATTTTCGATCAAACTAAATTCAAAACAAATGATATATATTGAAATTATTATCAAAATAGTTTCTTGTAAAATTCAATTATTAAATTCTCGATTATTGTTTTGGTATCATTTCCTCTGCAATAGAGATTTACCAAAACGGGTATAAAGTATGTTAATCAAACAATTATAAGACCCAGATTTACATAAAAAAATGTATAATAAAGCTGTATGCCTCCAACCGCAATATCTCTTGAGAAAATCGATTTATACAGTTTAAAGGATTAAAACGGAATGAACCATTGCTCGTAGTTTAACGTTACGTAAATGATATTTTCCGAGTTTTCCTTGTACCGATGTGTTCACTTCGATATTAATTTTTTGTTTAAATCAAGTCGTATTGAGACTGGTTCTAATGATATAAGGCTTAAAATACGATACATTAACTTCAATTTGAGTACCCAAAATGGATGCCGCCAGCAAACGTTCTCGACAACTTTAATAATGCAAATTTAAGTTTTTGCGTTTTCTATTGGACAAGTCACTTCTAAATATCATATACGAGTGCTTGGGTGGGTGTAGTGGTGGTTGGTGTCACCGTGCGGAATGAACCGCGATTTTTTTTTTCTATCCACGCAATGTTGCCATTATCATTTACATTATCATTTATCATATGCTATTTTTATCATCACATCAACCGCGATAGTCTTTATATAAATCTATAGATAGTTACATTTTCCAACACGGCAAAATTTATAAAAAAAAATATTTCTTATTTTCGTGTTTAGATGGCTATCTCCTACCTAGGGATACACATTGTGGATTGCTCAAGGATGGTGTGTAACGGCGATAATTATGTAATTATTTCAGATATTTTTCTTCTTTGTTAATTATAACAGAAAAAAGTTCTTTATCCTTAACATTGACGGAAACCGTTTGAGCAAATTTTCTTTTAAGCATTGTGTTAGGGAAAATATTTGTTTAGCATGTTGCAAATCCCTGATAGAAAGGGAAAAATGAGTTTTGAATTACAAGTCACTGAATGTTCATGGAAATGTGTATGATGTTTATAAATTTAACCAACCTTTATATTGTTTTCCTTTCACAGAATTGTCGCTATGGGGAAATATGTGCAACGTCAGTGAACTGTGTAAATGACGAAAATTGTGTTGACAACTGCTTTCCTTGTAAGTCCATTAATTTTGTTCTATATTATATTTTTCATTTACTTTAAAGACGCTGTAACGCAATTTGTATGGCTTTATATCATAAATCTCATGCTTAAAGGAACATTTATCAATATTGTAAGTTCCAAAAAGCATTATTTGTAAAGATATAACCGAATTTAACATTTCATGTAAATAAATGGAGGTATTTAGAAAAATCTAAAATATAATAAACAAGATCAACGAGGAAAGGCGGCGTTCAATGAACGCAACATACTTCTAAGCCAGTTTTTTCCAATAAAAAATAATGCATAAATTTAGCGATTTATTATAATGTATTTAAACATTTGCTGTACATATTTAATATATTGATATTGTTTTAGAATAGACTTATATACATAAATAAAACTTCACTTTACTGTGTGTTACAACAAACAGGATCTTTAATATTAGTCATTGTATTGGATTTTCTCCATTTGAATTTAAATAGAAGTCAAAATACCACTTTGTTTACATTTTGCTACTTTTGTCATAAATATTTCACATGCAACTCTAATTTCTTAATATGATAAGCGGCACATAGGTTCTAGATCTCTATGTCTTTTATTACAAAATAATAAACAGAGATCTTCATCCGGAGACTGGCGAAAAAGGTCGAAAAGTTGCGATTGTAAATTATACATCACAGCTGTTATAAATATTGATGCTCATGGTGAAAAATATCTTATCACTGATTATAATTTAAATCAAACATATTGGCTTCGGATTCGCTCGCAATAAATTACACGACCAATAACTAATACATATTGTCTAGGACAAAAAAATCATTTATGTTCTTGCTGCTTTTTTTTTGTTTGTTTTTTGTTGTTTTTTTTTTTTTTTTGTTTTTTTTTCCTTTTTTTTTTTTTTTCTTTTTTTGTTTTGTTTTGTTTTTTTTTTTTTATGCCGAAGAGTTTGTTTTTTTTTTTATAACTGCAACAGGTTACAGGAAATATAAACTATTTTGTTGTTTTTTTTGTTGTTTTTATTTTTTGTTTGTTAAATGATCTTTTTTTTTTTTGTTAAATGTGCCTTATGAGCCTTAAAGCTTCAATGATATCATTATTATTGTAATTTATATCATTTATGTCATATAATATGAGTGTTGATGAAAATATTAGTTATTCTATTCTTTTTTTTTTTTTTTTTTTTTTTTTTTTTTTTGCTATCCAGTCTGCTCTTACACAAACTGATGGTTTTTATCTGAGAAAATTCATAATGATTATAGGTACATGCGAAAATGGCGGCACATGCGTTTATACTGTTACAAGTTCAAACAGAGCACAAAATAGACTAGACCAATCTATACGTTCTTGCGTATGTCCCAGTGGGTTTACTGGAATCAATTGCGAAACAGGTATGTAATTTCTATGTTCATTCGATGTTGAATATTAGTCTGAATTATCTGCCCCTAAGTTCTTACACTGTTCACGCTGGGACCCATACTAGATCGAAAGCGATTTCTTCCCCTGACCAGTACAGTATAGCGGTGTGTGACATAGCGGGTCGAATTGCACAGTGGTTTTAATCGTTTTAATCGAACAGCATGGCCATTGCTGAAAGACTTTTAAGTTCCTGGAATGTGAGGCGGAGCTATCACATCAGTCCAGGCAGTTTTAATAGAAGAAATGTGATCGGCAGACAAAACGACGATTTGATAATTAAAAAAAATTATCATCTTTTTATTTTAATGGTGTAGTATTTGGGATAAAGCATACACAGTGTCTCATATTTGAATATGAATATTTCCTATGTTCAGATCGATATAAGAGGTGTAACTGACATCGATCGACCATCCACCAGGTGACAGCAGTTCAGTAATTAAACGATTTGCAGGTTAATTGTCTTTAAAAATATACCACCAGCAGACTGAGTGAAATAAACAAGAAGTATTTCTGTTACATAGAGCATTTAAATTTTAGCAATAGACGAGTGTGCCTCGAATCCATGCCTGCACGGGACATGTGTAGATTTACATGACGCGTTCTTGTGTATTTGCAACCCTGGATGGGAGGGGGTGCAGTGTGACCAAGGTAAAACGTTACTAATTTAGTAAGCAAAAACATGTCGGTGTGTTATAAAGAATGTTTTATGAAAAAATCTTACTGTTTATACAGTATCACTGAAATAAGCCGAATTAAATTGAAAAACAACAACACAAAACAAAAAACGGTGATGTCTTACAAAACAAAGTTGTATATAAGTGGCAATTTTCAAGCTATTCTAAGTTCATTTATATACGTTTTTGCAGCCTTTGTTTCAGATATTGTTAGTTTTCCATTACGAAATGAACAAATTAGTACTCTGTTATCTTTAACTAGACTTATTTTTGAGACGCCAATTATTCTGTAACATGCTTTTTTGTTGACATTCACCAGACATTGATGAATGTTTATCGAACCCATGCGGAGAAAATGGCAACTGCACTGACCTGGAAGATGGGTATGAGTGTGAATGCCCCTTTGCATATACCGGCAACTGCGACTGTATTGACCGTGAGTTGCTTCCCTTTCAATAATATCGGGTGTCAGTATTTTGGTTATTTTGTATAAAGAACATTAAACCAAAGGCGTAAGATGATATGTCTTTTTCATTAACTGAATCAAAAGTACGTTCTGTAAGTTTTCTACGTCTGTCATTTTATATTAAATAGGTGATTTTTAGATTTGTCATCGATAAGTTAATTCGTTTAATGATTTTAGTATTTTGATAATATACGACAGTTAGTTTTTTTTATGAATTACGAGGATTCTGTAAAGGTCATATATAACGATGGTGAGTTTGTACTAGCAGTTGCTGAATACCCTGAGTGAAAGGACCGACCTTTCGTATGCTAGCTGAGTGAAATGACTCGACCTTTCGTAAAAATGACCTGAATTCCGTACGATAGATGAGTAGCTACATGAAAGAATTAAAAGCCCTTGGCAGTATTCAGACAAGCAACAATGTTGAGCTTAAAAACCGAAAATTAACATTTGTCGTTAATGATTTATTTCTTTGTTATTTTACTGTAATAAAGTTTAACCTGATTTATAGCGCTGATGGCGAACCTGGTTTATGGTTACAAGGACGTATACGACTCGAGTGCAGGTTTTGGCGGACAAGCAGAGTTTGCTGTCAACCAGGATTTTAGACCAATTCACATGCGCAAATACTGTCAGCACAGTGCCGACTCGGACTTGACTCCATCCTGGACCATTAAGTTGATCCAGCCATTCCCAATAAGGAGAATTGTTATAACGAACAGATTGGATTGTTGTTGTAAAGTCATTACTTTTCCTTTATGGTTTTATACTGTTATACCGTATACGCCAAACAGATTTTTACAGTATCGATAAACCTTTCAAGAAAATACTTAAGATTTGGTCGGTGTAGAATTAGGTTATCAACGGAAGCCATGAGTAATGTCCCTTTCTTTGGTTTCAAAATAGCTGTGAAATTACTTGTTTTCAGTCCCGTGTCATCAGCTTTGAAATATTGAGCGTTGGAAATAATAGAAATTCGTCAAAAATAACTTCAAATAATTAAAAGAACACATTTAATCGGCACCATTTTTTAACAGAATGATGTCGCTTTATGTGCAGAGAAGATAATTACAGCCTGTTCTACATGTATATTGAAATTATCGATATCCGTCTCATGTTTAAACAATTCGAGTAGGAAATAGTGATGGCCCTTGAATACTGAAATACACCGATGTAGTTTGAGTGATGGTCTTTAATTACTGATATACATCTATGTACATTAGAAAAATAGTCTTTGTTAAATGAAATAAATTCATATAAATTGAAATGATAATGAACAATAACCATTAAATTGTAATAGATTTTTAATGTCTGTGTATAATTTTTCAGCGGACAGGTTAAGAGATCTGACCATTACGGTAGGAACTGATATCTGCGCTATGTATGTTGGTCCCGCCACTGGAATACAGACTCTCACAATCGAGTGTGATACAGATGATTTGGTTGGAGATGAAGTCACCATTACGAAGAATGGAAATGGACTCACTTTGTGCGAAGTCGAAATTTATTCATTTAGATAAACTGGTAGATGACTTCAAAGATGTTTCTAACAATTCTTAAGCAACAAGACTTTGACAACAACCAGCAAAACAAAACATTTGAATCTTTCACAATATTTATTTTCAGTCCATATTTTCTTCCTAACACTTAAGGTGTTTTCAAAATTGATCAGATATAAATAAAGAAATAAAGTAAACAAAGACTTATCAAATGTTCCTATACATAGATGTAGAGGATTTGTTGAGATACAACAGACCCTTATTCGGAGTTTAATCATATGAGCCGCGTCATGACAAAATCAACATGATGGGTTTGCGACCAGCATGGATCCAGACCAGCCTGCGCATCCGCGCAGTCTGATCAGGATCCATGCTGCTCGCTATTAGTTTCTCTACTTGTTATAGGGCTTGTAAGCGAACAGCATGGATCCTGATCAGACTGCGCGAATGCGCAGGCTGGTCTGGATCCAAGCTGGTCGCAAACGCACTATGTTGGTTTTGTCGTGACGCGGGTCATATATTGTGACGATGAATATATAAAACCTATAAAATAAATAATCCAATATGTAAAAAAATGGAAATGAAAATAAAACATCATTCCAACATATCCATATTTAAGATATTTCAAAAAATCAAAGTTAATGAATTCAAAGTTCTTATATATGTAGGTAAGATCATATAAAACCTCACCAGGTGCAACTGGTTGATTTTCTTTTATACACTCAGAGGCACTTATAACCCGACACTTACATTTTTCGGTATCAATTTGTGAACAGATTTTGTTCAACTTTTGAACATACAAAATTCGACATATCATACTTATTTCTTAGAATTTTATTTAAAATGCATAGACAAGAAAATAAGGAAAATAAAAAACACATATAGTACTGCAAAATGAAAAATCACAGAATGACTTAAAATATCGTAACAAAATGAAAAGTCCCTGAAAACCACTAAATCAATATATTGACCAGTATTATTTCTATGTGTGTCCTCCCATGGCTATAACAAAGTGTAAACGCCTGTCTCATGGTTATGACGTAGTTTCTCATGAAGGTTTGGGAATATTATCGCACTCCTGAGTAAGGGCTTCCTCGAGTTCCAGCAACCCCTGCATCACCAGATCTAAACATCACGCTTGTCGGCTGAATTGAACAGGCGTGTAAGAAAACGACCAGAAGCCCCTCGCAATTTGCTGGAACCTGACCAAGCCTTTGTTTAGGAATGGAGAACTGTGAGGCAGAGGTGTTTACTTTGTTATAGCCAATTGGGAGCACATACGAAGTATTAGAAATGGTTAACATATTAACATACAGATTTAGTGAGATTCAGAGACATTTCATTGTTACGATTTTAACAGTCGTTCTTTTCTGTGATTTTTCATTTTACAGTTGTCTATTTGTTATGTTATGTTTTCTATTTTCTTATTCATGAATTTTAAATATAATTCAAAGTAGTAGTAGTAAGTATCATATGGTGAATTTTGTATGGATCAAATTTGAACAAATCGTTCACAAATAACTTATTGATACAGAATATTGTGTCAGGTTATAAGAGCCTCTGAGTGTACTACTGCCATAGAAACGCGGGAAAGAGACCACATTTTGTGGCGCATATTTTCGATCCTGTATCGACTTACATATTGTTTGTTCGACATTTGTATATCTTTTCATTTTATCCGAATGGGTGGTCTTTGATATTTTTACGGTTTATTCAAAAAAGAAAAGTCATTTTTATTATACCGTCAGATGTTGCCAAATTTTAAAGTAGCAGATCTTGTTGAGTTTATATTATATTCTCAGAGACCTACACTCGTTTAATACGAAACGATATTTAGATAAAGGAGAAGATTGTTTTTAAAGCCGTTACAGGATATTATGAAATATGAGCCGCAATCTGGTTGGGTCCGCCCACACTCACGGTCCGCATCGTGCTACGACCAATCTGCGGTCCCGTTCCCGAGTTCCTCTGGTACAAGTATGAAAATTGCCTTATCTACACTCCCTCCTCTTCCTCTCCCCCACCACCACCCCACTAGATTGAAATGACTCTGACATTTTTCTATGAAACTGTCAAACAATAATTTTAGTAATGGTAACCAAATGTAACATTTTTTTTATTGGGTTTTACGTCACATCTACAACAGTATAGGTCATATAGCGACGTTCCAGCTTTACTGGTGGAGAAAGACCTCAGGTGCCCTTCCGTGCATTATTTCAGACACGAACGGGCACCTGAAACATGAATAAATGCTTCCAATATATTAACTTCCTTATAGTGTTTACCTTAAATGTGATATCCCTAGATTAATTTCAATGAAGGGAGATAACCACGGTAAAAGTATTATTAACCAGCTATATATGAGTTGTTTCCCTTAATTTATCTTTTTGATTAACTGCCAAATAGAATTTAATTGAATGTTAAATACTTAGTTTAAACATATATTATTGTGTACATATTATGTACATACATAAAAAATGGACTGTGGTTTTCTAAATTTGAGTCCATGTTATGCCTTCCGCATAGAATGACTTAGTTTTTGCAGTATTGCCTATGTTACATTCAAGGAATTTAAATCACAGGATAAGAAAATAGAATAGTCAATATATTGCTGGACGTCCGTCTTTTTATTTCATTATCTTAAGAGAGTTCATGTTAACTTGTAAAGTTGTTTTAAAGAAAACTATTCGGTTAACTTGCCAGATATTGGAGCTTCTGATGTATTTTGAAAGATTTTTTATGACACTTACAATATTACATAATCTTCTTCCTAATACATACTTTTTAAAATTGATGGACTAAGACACTAACTAAACGTGGACAATTCTGAATATTTTTACCAACATGGCCATGTTACAACATTCAACAAACAAACTTTGCTTTTTGGTTAACATATATATAACCATCAGGTGTGCATTTAACAGTAATGTTGACTTATCATTTTATTTTGTCAAAATTTTGTTTTCCGGGAAAATTATGATATTTTATTTTTAAAGATTTTTTTAATTACAATCAAAACAAAAAAACAAAATACACTTCTTGATTATAACACCACAAACAGTATGTTTTGTCCCAATAATGAGACATGTAAGCTAATATTTTCTTGTATACACAATTATTTAAAAATTATGAGACGCCTGTAAAAAATCCGTACCTATAAAAATATTTGTAAAGGTTCGGGAAACTAATTAATAAAAAAGCAGAATTATAATCAAAAGTTCTATTATGAGTACTATAATTGTTATGATATTATATTAATGTAAATATATTCTGCAATATATAGAGGATATTGAATGAGTGTAAGTTCAATACTGAATTTATTGCTCGAGTTGAATAAAATTATATTATGCGAGCCTCTGGCGAGCATAATATTATTTTATTCAACGCGTGCAATAAATTCAGTATTGAACTTACACTCATTAAATATTCTATTTATCACATACCCTAAATAAAGACCGTTTAAAATGAAATAAGAGTAATTTTTCATTGACGCTAACATTTAGCGCGTCTTTACACTATGTTTGTATAACCCTAATGACGTCATGTCAAAATATGTGCACGGCCGTGCAATACCATTTTTACGGAGTCATAAAATCGGCACGGGTGTGTGATAAAATGTAATATGCACGAAATAAGAAAGGTAACTTAAAAATGCTTCATATCATTCAATAGAGTCTCTACACTATCACGATGTCTCCGAACTGTTTACTTTAGTTGTCAACCCTCAAAAACATGAAAAAATAGTAATAACTTTCATTGGATAATTCTGGCAAATACGAAAGTAGATTTGCTCATTGGTTTCATTTGTGGTTATTGTCAAAATAAATAAAAAAAATAGCCACCCTAAAAGTTCACTTTTAAGCGTGTTTGTTAAGAAAACAAAGCAGACAAGATAATTATTAAAATCATAAAAGAAGAATTTTAAACAAACACGTCAAAAAATTGGCGGCACATGCGTTTATAATATTAGAAGTCCAAACAAAGCAAAAAATAACCAAGACGAAACTATACGTTCTTGCGTATGTCCAAGTGGTTTTAATGGAAACAACTGCGAAACAGGTATGTAATTTCTTTGTACATTCGATGTTAAATATTAGTCTGGATTATCTGCCCCTAAGTTCTAACACGGTTTACGCTGGGAACTAGACTAGGTCGAATGCATACTCTCTAAAGCGATTTCTTACCCTGAACAGTACTGTATGATGTGTGACATAGTGGGTCGAATTGTCCAGTGGTTTAAATCGTGATAATCGAACAGCATGGCCATTGCTGAGAGTGGAATGTGAGGCGGTGCATATTCTATCAGTCCAGCAGTTTTAATTAAAGATATATGATTAGCAGACAAACGACGATTTGATGAAAAAGATCAAACAGTCCTTATCATATCTTGTTATTATAAACAGTATAGTAATTGAGATATTAAAATCATATTTGCATAAAGCATGCACAGTGCCGCATATTTGACTATGAATATTTACTAAGTTCAGTTCGATATAAGAGGTGGAACTGACATCGGTTACCCATCCACCAGGTGACAGCAGTTCAGTAATTAAACGATTTCCACGTTAGGTATCTTTAAAGATATACCACCAACAGAATGAGGAAAATAAACAAGGAGTATTTCTGTTACATATAGCATTTAAATTTCAGCAATAGACGAGTGTGCCTCGAACCCATGCCTGCACGGGACATGTGAAGATTTACATGACGCGTTCTTGTGTATTTGCAACCCTGGATGGGAGGGGGTGCAATGTGACCAAGGTAAAACGTTACTAATTTAGTAAGCAAAAACATGTCGGTGTGTAATAAAGAATGCTTGAAGAAAAATTCTTACTGTTGATACAGTATCACTGAAATAAGCCGAATTAAATTAAAAAAACAACACCAACACCACCACCATAACAACAACAACAACAAAATGGTGTTGTCGTAAAAACAAATTGTATATAAATGGCATTTTCAAGCTATATGTAAGTTCATTTATATGCGTTTTTGCAGCCTTTGTTCTAGATTATGTTAGTTTTTCCATTACGAAACGAACATATTAGTACTCGGTTATCTGAGTCGCCAATTTTTTTGTTACATGTATAATTGGAACATTGTTTTTTGTTTTTCTTTTTTGTTGATATTCACCAGACATTAATGAATGTTCATCTAACCCATGCGGAGAAAATGGTAACTGCACTGACACGGAAAATGGGTATGAGTGTGAATGCCCCTTTGCATATACCGGCAACTGCGACTGTATTGACCGTGAGTTGCTTCCCTTTCATAACATATTGACTATTTTGTATTAAAGAACATGATAACAAGTTATATAAGTAAAAAGATGACATTCTATTTTTTCTGTATCGAAGTTACGTTCTGTAAGATTTCTGCACCGTTCATTTTATATTGAGTAGGCGATGATTAGATTTGTTATTAAGAATTTAATGGTATATTATTTCAATGCATTTTGTATTTTGACAAAACACGGCAATTAATTTTTGCGAGCCACATTTTTTTTAATTACTAGAATACTGTCAAGGTCATAAAATTATGTTGAGTTTGTACTTGCAATGGCTGAAAAATACCCTAACTGAGTGGAATGAACGACCTTTCGTACGCTAGCTAAGTAAAATGGCCCAACCTTTCATACGCTAGCTGAGTAAAATGACCCGACTTTCTTGCGTTAGCAGAGTAAAATGACATGACCTTTCGTACGCTAACTGAGTAAAATTACCCTACCTTTCATACGCTAGCTGAGTAAAGTTACAGACCTTTCGTACGCTAGCTGAATAAAAAGAATGACCTTTCATACGCTAGCTGAGTAAAATTACCCTACCTTTCATACGCTAGCATAGTAAAATGACATGACCTTTCTTGCATTAGCATAGCAAAATGACATGACCTTTCGTACGCTAGCTGAGTAAAATGACCCGACCTTTTGTAAGCTAGCTGAATAAAATGACCTGACGTTTCAATTGTAAGTTGAGTAAAATGACGTGACCTTTCGTACATTAGCTGAGTCAGATGTCCTTAGCGGGAATCGAACAAGCAGCAGTGTTGATCTTGAAAATGGAAATTAATATTTGGCGTCGTAAGTGATTCAATTCTTTGTTATTTTACTGCAATGAAGTTTAATTTGATTTATAGCCTTGATGGCAAACCTGGTTTACGGTTACAAGGACGTATACGACTCGAGTGCAGCTTTGGGCGGACAAGCAGAGTTTGCTGTCAACCAGGATTTTAGACCAATTCACGCCGATCAATACTGTCAGCACAGTGCCGACTCGGACTTGACACCATCCTGGACCATTAAGTTGATCCAGCCATTCCCAATAAGGAGAATTGTTATAACGAACAGAATGGAGTGTTGCTGTAAAGTCATTACTTTTCCTTTATGGTTTGATACTGTTATACCGCATACGCCAAACAGGTTTTTAAATAATCGATAAACCTTTCAAGAACATAATTAAGATTTGGTTGGTGTAGAATAAGGTTATCAACGGAAGCCATGAGTAATGTCCCTTTATGAGTAATGTGCCTTTCTTTGGTTTAGCTGTGAAATTACTTGTTTTCAGTCCCGTGTCATCAGCTGTTGGAAATAATAGAAATTCGTCAAAAATAACCTCAAAAAATAAAAGAACACATTTAATCGGCACCATTTTTAACAGAATGATGTCGCTTCATGTGCAGAGAAGATAATTACAGCCTGTTCTACATGTTTATTGAAATTATCGATATCCATCTCATGTTTTAACAATTCGAGTAGGAAATAGTGATGGCCCTTGAATACTGAAATGCATCGACGTAGTTTTAGTGATGATCCTTAGTTACTGATATACATCTATGTACATTACAAAAATAGTCTTTGATGAATGTAAAAAAATCCATTTGAATTGAAATGATAATGAACAATAACCATTAAATTGTAATAGATTTTTAATGTCTGTGTACATAATTTTTCAGCGGACAGGTTAAGAGATCTGACCATTACGGTAGGAACTGATATCTGCGCTACATATGTTGGTCCCGCCACTGGAATAAAGACTCTCACAATCGACTGTGATTTGGTTGGAGACGAAGTTACCATTACGAAGAATGGACGAACCCTCACTTTGTGCGAAGTCGAAATTTATTCATTTAGATAAACTGGCAGATGACTTCAAAGATGTTTCTAACAATTCTTAAGCAACAAGACTTTGACAACAACCAGCAAAACAAAACCTTTGAATCTTTCACGATATAATATTTTCAGTCCATTTTTCTGTCCATTCCATCCCAACTCATTGCATGTGTATATTTAAATGTCAAGTCTATTCTTTTCTTGCACAAACTAATGTTTGTTATCTAAGAAAGTTCATAATGATTTCAGGTACATGCGAAAATGGCGGCACATGCGTTTATAATATTACAAGTCCAAACAAAGCAAAAAATAACCAAGACGAAACTATACGTTCTTGCGTATGTCCAAGTGGTTTTAATGGAAACAACTGCGAAACAGGTATGTAATTTCTTTGTACATTCGATGTTAAATATTAGTCTGGATTATCTGCCCCTAAGTTCTAACACGGTTTACGCTGGGAACTAGACTAGGTCGAATGCATACTCTCTAAAGCGATTTCTTACCCTGAACAGTACTGTATGATGTGTGACATAGAGGGTCGAATTGTCCAGTGTTTTAAATCGTGATAATCGAACAGCATGGCCATTGCTGAGAGAGTTTTACGTTCCTGGAATGTGAGGCGGTGCATATTCTATCAGTCCAGCAGTTTTAATTAAAGATATATGATAAGCAGACAAACGACGATTTGATGAAAAAGATCAAACAGTCCTTATCATATCTTGTTATTATAAACAGTATAGTAATTGGGATATTAAAATCATATTTGCATAAAGCATGCACAGTGCCGCATATTTGACTATGAATATTTACTATGTTCAGTTCGATATAAGAGGTGGAACTGACATCGGTTACCCATCCACCAGGTGACAGCAGTTCAGTAATTAAACGATTTCCACGTTAAGTTTCTTTAAAATTGTACCACCAGCAGAATGAGGAAAATAAACAAGAAGTATTTCTGTTACATAGAGCATTTCAATTTCAGCAATAGACGAGTGTGCCTCGAACCCATGCCTTCACGGGACATGTGTAGATTTACATGACGCGTTCTTGTGTATTTGCAACCCTGGATGGGAGGGGGTGCAGTGTGACCAAGGTAAAACGTTACTAATTTAGTAAGCAAAAACATGTCGGTGTGTAACAAAGCATGTTTGAAGAAAAATTCTTACTGTTGATACAGTATCACTGAAATAAGCTGAATTAAATTGAAAAACAACAACACAACAGCAATAAATCGGTGGTATATAAATGGCAATTTTCAAGCTATTCTAAGTTTATTTATATATGCGTTTTCGCAGCCTTTGTTTCAGATAATGTTAGTTTTTACATTACGAAACGAACAAATTAGTACTCCGTTATCTGAGTCGCCAATTATTGTGTTACATGTATTTTTATGCTTTTTCTTTTTTGTTGACATTCACCAGACATTGATGAATGTTTATCTAACCCATGCGGAGAAAATGGTAACTGCACTGACCTGGAAAATGAGTATGATTGTGAATGCCCCTTTGCATATGCCGGGAACTGCGACTGTATTGACCGTGAGCTGCTTCCCTTTTATAGCATCACGTCTCAGTATATTGACTTTTTGCGACGGACGCGCGTTCAGGCGCGTTCAGAGCTAAGTCATCTACACATGGGATTTCGTTGGCTACAATCGCGCAATGTGTCCTAAACCAATTAACAGCCCAAGAAATAGTACATGAATTTGATCCTTCAAAACTCCCATACTTTGTCTGGATATCTTAATGTCTTCCATATTTAGCCTTTTCAATTTCAAATTAAGTTATCCAAGTTAAAATATGAACGTATATTATTGATAAAAACGTTGTAGTCCCGTAGTATTATTGCGCAATATGCAAATTACTGCTGAAACGATTTACCGCTGTCGAAAAAGTAGGACAGCAAATTATACTACAATAAAGGTGTAACCTCTGAGTTCCAAGACATTATTAGTAGGAAATAAATATTTCTACATTATACAAAACATTATTATTAACAAATCAAAAGTTTTTCGTGACTCTAGGATAACTCGCGCATTAATAAAAGAAAAACTATTTTCGTGACTCATACCGCGGGTTTAGCTGAATATTCAGCAGTTATTAATATATTAGATACAGTACAATGGCTAGTCTAAATATCTATTTTTGAAAATGCATGTAAGACACTTTACCGCCATGTAGTCTTTCATGGTAAGGAAGTTATAATATCAGTTCTACTTCCGATTCTTGTGGTTTGTTTACATATTTTACTAGGTCATGATATGAGTTAACCTTCGCTATTCTAAAAATAGATTCTGCTTCACCTGTTCTGATTTTTGGACAGGCGATTAGGAAGTACACATTAAACATGTAATTAATAAACCAGCGGATTGTAATGCAATACTTTTAGAAATGCTATACAATTGTAAGAAGTAAACAAGTTGAAAATGGAATTTAGTGTGAAGTTGAAAAGGACAACTAAACACTGTAGTGCTTAAGTGACATTTAAATTAAAATAAAAACGATGTGCTCTGGCCTCTACATCTTTACCTTGTAAATAAAAAAAATCTAAGAAATACACTATTAATTGCTGATGATTTTAACCAATTTTTTTTTTAATGAGACATATCCTAGAGAAATGAAAATACAAATGACTTATATTTTATTGTCTGTATGCCCACTATGATATAACACGAAGCAATTCTAAATAGCATTCTCAAATGTATAATGTATTATGTTTGAAGTTTACTTGCCTGGATTTATTCTAGAAATATTTCGTTGATAGTTTTTTTTTCTATTTACATATCATTTCTTAGAATAAATCGATAAGGACACTGATTTACAAGTTTGACCAGAGTTTTTAGGCATAAATTTCATTCTGTATTTAAGTGCTTGAAAGTAGAAAATCTGAATTATATCAATTCTGGACACAAAATATATTGCTCTACAAATCTCGAACTTGTATGGAACAAATTTTCTCTGTTATATATTTTGTGTTTTGTTTTTGTTTTGTTTTGTTTTTTCTAAAAGAAGCCTTAATGTCTCTCCGGTTGCATGTCCGTCGCATTCAGTGCTGCAGCACTTTGATTATATAACAAAGGTGTAAGTAAAAAGATGACATTCTATTTTTTCTGTTTCGATGTTACGTTCTGTAAGATTTCTGCACCGTTCATTTTATATTTATTAGGCGATGATTAGATTTGTTATTAGGAATTTAATGGTATATTATTTCAATGCATTTTGTATTCTGACAAAACACGACAGTTAATTTTTGCGAGCCACATTTTTTTAATTACTAGGATACTGTAAAGGTCATAAAATTATGTTGAGTTTGTACTTGCAATGGCTGAAAAATACCCTGAGTGGAATGAACGACCTTTCGTAGGCTAGCTAAGTAAAATGACCCGACCTTTTGTGCGCAAGCTGAGTAAAATGACATGACCTTTTGTGCGCTAGCTGAGTAAAATGACCGACCTTTCGTAGGCTAGCTGAGTAAAATGACATGACCTTTCATACGCTAGCTGAGTAAAATGACCGACCTTTCATACACAAGCTGAGTAAAATGACATGACCTTTCGTACGCAAGCTGAGTAAAATGACCGACAATTCGTATTCTAGGTCAGCAAAATGACCCGACCTTTCATTTGTTAGCTGAGTAAAACGACCCGACCGTTCGTGTACAAGCTGAATAAAATGACCTGACCTTTCGTACGCTAGCTGAGTAAAATTACCCATCCTTTCATACGCTAGCTGAGTAAAGTTACAGACCTTTGCACGCTAGCTGAATAAAATAATGACCTTACGTACGCTAACTGAGTAAAATGGCCCAACCTTTCATACACTTACTGAGTAAAATGACCTGACCTTTCGTACAAAAGTTGAGTAAAATAACCCGACCTTTTGTACGCTAGTTGAGAAAAATGGCCCGACCTTTCGTACCCTATCTGAGTAAAATGACCCGACCTTTCTTTAGCTGGCAGAGTTAAATGACCAGACAATTTTTGAACAAAAGCTGAGTAAAATGGCTTATTTTTGTACACTTACTGAGAAAAAATGGCCCGACCTTTCTTAAGCTAGCTGAGTGAAATGAACGATCTTTCGCTGAGTAATTTGACCGACCTTTGGTCCGTCAGCTGAGTAAAATGATCCGACCTTTTGTAAGCTAGCTAATTAAAATGACCTGACTTTTCGTGCATTAGCTGAGGAAAATGTCCTTAGCGGGAATCGAACAAGCAGCAGTGTTTATGTTGAAAATGGAAATTAATATTTGGCGTCGTAAGTGATTCAATTCTTTGTTATTTTGCTGTAATGAAGTTTAATCTGATTTATAGCCCTGATGGCAAACCTGGTTTACGGTTACAAGGACGTATACGACTCGAGTGCAGGTTGGGGCGGACAAGCAGAGTTTGCTGTCAACCAGGATTTTAGACCAATTCACGCCAATCTATACTGTCAGCACAGTGCCACCTCGGACTTGACACCATCCTGGACCATTAAGTTGATCCAGTCATTCCCAATAAGGAGAATTGTTATAACGAACAGAATGGATTGTTGCTGTAAAGTCATTACTTTTCCTTTATGGTTTTATACTGTAAACAGATTTTTACATTATCGATAAACCTTTCAGGACATACTTAAGATTTGGTCGGTGTAGAATTAGGTTATCAACGGAAGCAATGAGTAATGTCCCTTTCTTTGGTTTGAAAATAGCTGTGAAATTACTTGTTTTCAGTCCCGTGTCATCAGCTCTGAAATGTTGAATGTTGGAAATAATAGAAATTCGTCAAAAATAACCTCAAATAATTAAAAGAACACATTTTATCGGCACCATTTTTTAACAGAATGATGTCGCTTTATATGCAGAGAAGATAATTACAGCCTGTTCTACATATATATTGAAATTATCGATATCCGTCTCATGTTTAAACAATTCGAGTAGGAAATAGTGATGGCCCGCGCATGAATACTGAAATACACCGATGTAGTTTGAGTGGTGGTCTTTAATTACTGATATACATCTATAAACATTCGAAAAATAGTCTTTGTTAAATGAAATAAATTCATATAAATTGAAATGATAATGAACAATAACCATTAAATTGTAATAGATTTTTAATGTCTGTGTACATAATTTTTCAGCGGACAGGTTAAGAGATCTGAACATTACGGTAGGAACTGATATCTGCGCTACATATGTTGGTCCCGCCACAGGAATAAGGACTCTCACAATCGAGTGTGATACAGATGATTTGGTTGGAGATGAAGTTACCATTACGAAGAATGGACGAGCCCTCACTTTGTGCGAAGTCGAAATTTATTCATTTAGATAAACTGGCAGATGACTTCAAAGATGTTTCTAACAATTCTTAAGCAACAAGACTTTGACAACAACCAGCAAAACAAAACCTTTGAATCTTTCACGATATAATATTTTCAGTCCATTTTTCTGTCTAACACTGAAGGTGTTTTCAAAATTTATCAAATATAAATAAAGCATTAAAGTAAACAAAGACTTATCAAATGTTGTCATCCATAGATGTAGAGGATTTGTTGCGATACAACATATTCGGAGTTTAATCATATATTGTGATGATGAATATAAAAACCTTTAAAATTAATAATGCTATATGTAGTAAAAACATGAAAATTAAAATTAAACATCATTCCAACATATCATACTTCAGATATTTCATGAAGTTAATGAATTCAGGTAATGTCACAGGGTGAGAAAAATGTGCAACCTGAACCCGAGACCCTCGGAATACCGTACCGCGGCTCTACCGACTGAGCTATCCGGCCGCTTACACATCCTTGCCCCTAAATAGTGAACAGTTCTGAACCGTGACAGTAAGATGATATAAAACCTCAAGTGCAACTGGCTGAACTTCTATTATACCGGTTCACATAACCTGACACTTACATTTTTCGGTATGAATTGGTTATTTGTGAACGAATTTTGTTCATACAAAATTCAACATATCATACTTATTTCTTAGAATTTTATATATAATTCATAGACAAGAAATAATGACAATTAAAATCATAAATGCTACTGTAAAATGAAAAATCACAGAATTCCTGTTAAAATCATAACAAAATGAACAGTATCTGAATCCCACTAAATCTGTATGTTAACCAGTTCTAATATTTTTTGTGTCCTCCCATGGCTATAACAAAGTGTTAACACCTGCCTCATGGTAATGACGTAGTTTCTCATGAAGGCTTGGGAATATTATCCTGGGCTTCCTCGAGTTCCAGCATCTCCTGCATCCCAAGTCACCAAATCTAAACATCACGCTTGTCGGCCGAATTGAAAAGGCGTGCAAGAAAGCGACCAGAAGCCCCTCGCAATTTGCTGGAAACCGAGCAGGCCCTTGTTTAGGAATGGAGAACTGTGAGGCAGAGGTGTTTACTTTGTTATAGCCAATTGGGAGGACATACGAAGTGTGTTAGAAATGGTTAACATATAACATACAGATCTAGTGTGATTCATTTTCATTTTGTTACGATTTTAACAGTCGTTCTTTTCTGTGATTTTTCATTTTACAGTTGTCTTTTTGTTATGTTATTTTCTCTATTTTCTTATTTATGAATTTTAAATATAATTCTAAGTTGTAAGTATCATAATTATGTTGAATTTTGTAAGGACCAAATTTGAACAAATCCGTTCAAAAATAACTTATTGATACAGAAAAAATGCGTAAGGTTATAAGAGCCTCTGAGTTTAAGTTATTCTGTTAAAGGTTTTTCTGTTACATGTTATATAGACCTTTTTACGACGCGGTACGTTGTTGTGAAAAATTGACCGCAATCTGCGTCGGACAAAAAGAATTAATGAATAATGTTCTATAAAGAACAAAAATAAATGAATTCAGTAAGTAAATCTATCAGACATGCAGTTCTATAAAGAACATAAGTTCAACCCAAAATTAAGTTTCAACTAAATGCTCTTGGTAAGAACAAAAATAATCTTGCATTGAAAAATCATGATACCACTATCATCCAATCATATTCTCACTTACCAAAACATACTAGATAACTATTGGACAGTAATACTTGACAGCAATGGACAAAACTGAACAACACAAACATGACAATACCACTAATTCTAACGACGAATGAATATGAAGACAGGTGACTATGAAAAAAATTATGTACAATGAATCACGCTACCGTTACTACTGCCATAGGACCGCATTTTGTGGCGCATATTTTCGATCCTGTATCGACTTACATATTGTTTGTTCGACATTTGTATATCTTTTCATTTTATCCGAATGGGTGGTCATTGAAATTTTTAAATTCAAAATAGAAAAGTCATTTTTTATTTATTATTTATTAAATCTGACGGAGATTTTGCCAAATTTTAAAGTAGCAGATCTTGTTGAGTTTATATTATATTCTCAGAGACCTACTCTCGTTGAATACGAAACGATATTAAGATATAGGAGAAAATTGTTTTAAAAGCCGTTACATGATAGGAAATATGAGCCACAATCTGGTCGGGTCCGCCTAGACTCACGGTCCGCATCGTGCTACGACCAATCTGCGGTCCCGTTCCCGAGTTCCTCTGGTACAAGTATGAAAATTGCCCTTATCTACACTCCCCTCCTCTTCCCTCTCCCCCACCACCACCCCACTAGATTGAAATGACTCTGACATTTCTATGAAACTGTCAAACAATAATTTTAGTAAATGGTAACCAAATGTAACATTTTTTTATTGGGTTTTACGTCACATCTACACAGTATAGGTCATATAGCGACGTTCCAGCTTTACTGGTGGAGAAAGACCTCAGGTGCCCTTCCGTGCATTATTTCAGACACGAACGGGCACCTGAAACATGAATAAATGCTTCCAATATATTAACTTCCTTATAGTGTTTACCTTAAATGTGATATCCCTAGATTAATTTCAATGAAGGGAGATAACCACGATACAAGTATTATGAACCAGTTATATAAGAGTTGTTTCCCTATATTTATCTTTTTGATTAACTGCCATATACAATTAAATTAAATGTTAAATACTTAGTTTAAACATATTTTATTGTGTACATATTATGTAAATACATAAAAAATGGACTGTGGTTTTCTAAATTTGAGTCCATGTTATGTCTTCCGCATAGAATGACTTAGTTTTTGCAGTATTGCCCATGTTACATTCAAAGCATTTAAATCACAGGATAAGAAAATAGAATAGTCAATATATTGCTGGACGTCCGTCTTTTTATTTCATTATCTTAAGAGAGTTCATGTTAACTTGTAAAGTTGTTTTGAAGAAAAATAGTCGGTAACCTTGCCAGATATTGGAGCTTCTGATGTATTTTCAAAGATTTCTTATGAAGACTTACAATATAACATAATCTTCTTCTTCCTAATACATACTTATTTAAATTTGATGGACTAAGACACTAATTAAACGTGGACAATGCTGAATATTATTACCAACATGACCATGTTACAACATTCAACAAACAAACTTTGCTTTTTGGTTAACATATATATAACCATCAGCAGGTGTGTTTAATGTGCATTTAACAGTAATGTTGACTTTTCATTTTATTTTGTCAAAATTTTGTTTTCCAGGGAGAAAATTACAAGAAAATTATGATATTTTATTTTTAAAGATTGTTTTTATTACAATTAAAACGAAAAACAAAATACACTTCTTGATTATTACACCCTAAAAAGTATGTTTTGTCCCAATAATGAGACATGTATGCTAATATTTTCTTGTATACACCATTAAGACGCCTAAAAAAATCCGTACCTGTAAAAAAGATTTGCAAAGTTACGGGAAAGCAATTAATAAAAAAGCAGAATTATAATCAAAAGTTAATATTACAGTACGACAGTATGATGGAGACAGTACGACAGTACGATGGTAACAATACGACGGACTGTCTCCATCGTGATGTTGTGCTTCGCCATCGTACTGTCGTATTGTAACCATCGAACTGTCGCACTATTCCTATCGTACTGTCATGTTTCGCGCATTTCGTTCTCAGAGAAAATGCGCTGGTCCTAACAGAACAGCGTAGTTTTGCCCTTCTGACATTGTTAAAATGTCTCAGTAAACATTAATGCACGGAAAGGATATGGTTGTCCTAGAATTTCCATTATGAAAAAAATATAACGCACTGATTTCATTTTGAGATCACATACGTAATAACTATCGAAACATAAAGGTATGACATATCGTAGTTAAAGTAACTCCTATTTTCAGTTGAAAAGAATAAAAACCTGACTATCAATAATTTTTGTTTGCCAATGTCTAATACATGAAATGGTTTTTATCTACCAAATTGCAACATAGTATCAACATTTGACACTAGCGCAGGTTATATATACAAATAACCGTTAGGGCCATATAATCTATCAAAAAATCTTTTTAATAAACAATATATTCTGGTTTTCACAATTCATTGCTAGTTACTGTAAAATGTTGCCCCGTACTTCACTTAAGTGTTGTTGTAGTTTTTCTTGTCCTTCAGCATGTAAATGTTGAAGACTGAATACTTATCAAGCCGATGATTGGTGACGTGAAAGATGTTGCACTTTTTGGCGTCCGCGCCGAAGCGCGGCGCCTTTTATGTAATGAAATCAGATTTTGTGAAAGGGCGACAGCAACTTCTCGAGCCTTTTATAGTTGTTCATAATAAAAGCCGATCATTCCGATCGGTATGAGGGTGCTTGATTATTAATTAGTCGCGATATGTACAATGAATAGCGAACTGGAGAATTTCGCAATGCAAACATTTTCAAATGAAATAACCTTTTCAAATTAAATAACCATTTCCGTCAATAAATCGCGCTCTTCAATGTATTTTTATTTATCATTTTGTAGTACACAGTGGATTATTATGGTATGTTATTCCGAAAGCTGTAAATAGAATGATGAGTTGATGACCTAAATATTCCGAAAATCTATTTATAGAGGGATGTACTCCTGTCGGTAATTCCCGGTCTCTCCTGGTCTATTTTGACGACCGGCGAATAGTACCACATGTTTATTGTCCGGTCTCTCCCGGTTTTGGAGTAGATGTTTGATATCGTTACAGAACAGAACAAATATTTTACAGATAAATAAGCTTTTTTTCAAAATGAATGTTTGTCACTTAGTTTGGTTACAATAATTAATAAACACAGATCAACTCTCAAAATTATTGCTTATTATTATACATAAACATACAATTCGAAAAAAAACAACCAACAACACAAATCGCATGTTTTATTTTATCTATATGAGATAAAAACAATAAATATGAACAATAATTGAGAAAAATGTACATTTTTATGGCATTAATATGACACTATCAACTTTGAAACATTTTATTTAATTTGTTATCCGTGTTTAGTAAAGATGCCGAGGAATTATTCAAAGTTACAAATCAGATTTTATGAATTATTCAATTGATTGATAATTTAAGAAATGATAAAGAAAAATACAAATGTACATGTATATGGTTTAAGAATAAACAATATTATATATTGAAAGATTAACCATAATTTACTGACTTTTTCCAGTTAAGTTTTGACTTATAATCGTCGGTCATTATGACAATTGAATTCTTAAAATAATAGTAAACGTAAAAAATCAGTATTAAAATAGTGCATAAAACACAAAAAAGAAAAGAAAACAATATTCATAAAATCTGTATTTTTTTTATTAAAAAAGATATTACAATTAGTGTATAATAAACATTTATGCTCAACATGGTAATATAAAGTTTCAAAGTTTCAAAGTTTATTTCAGAACTCAATTCATGTACACATATGACAATATGAGCTATAGCATATAAACGTACATTACATAAAGAGGCATAGCATACACATGAAAATAATAATATTAATACAATTCATCTTAACAAAATGGAGAGAAACACGCATTTTCAAGGACATGATGAACAAATATGTAGAAATGTTAACTATTCTCAAATTTTGTAATTATTTCCTTAACAAATAAACAAAAATTTCTGTATTCATTACAATGAGTCATATTCATATTCATAATAGATTTAAAAGTTAATATATTTGGATGTCTTAAATAATTATGATCTAGCATTCTTTTTCTTAGTACAGATAATTCATTGCATTCAAAGAGATAGTGGAATTCATCTCCAATACTTCCGGAGCTGTTACAAAGAGTACATTTACGTAAATTTAAATCTATACCATTCCAACTTCCGGTTTCTACAGGAAGTCTGCTGTTTCTTGTTCTAAACTTAATTACATATCTTAATAAGTTTTTTGGTGTATTTATTAAATAGGGTTCGAAATGGAATGTTTCTTTAAATAGTCTATAATTTTTACATTTACTTGATTCGTTTACTGTACAATACCAGTCATTTAAAAATATATCTGACAATTTTTGCTTAACATTGGCAACTAACCATTTGTGATTAGGAAACATCTGATAGGTCCATACATTAGGGTTTCCACATTTAACAAGTATATTTTTTATATGCTTAAACCACAGAAATGTCTGTCTATTAACATTACTACTTGTATTATAAGTTTTAAGAGCAATTTGATAAAATGTGCTAGACAATTTTAATTCATTAGGTACAACTAGATTAGACCAAAAATTAATCATTCTGCAATCAATATCAATAGAAATTGGTTTAACACCACATTCGCCGTACACAATACAATTTGGTGTACTAGATTTTAGGCCTAATATATGTTTAAGGTATTTCAATTGTACTTTTTCAAGTATACGGTTATTTCCATATCCCCAGCATTCACAACCATATAATAAAATTGGTTTTACAAGTTTGTCAAATATAACAAGTGTCATATTGTTACTAAGTGTGAACAGATACCTTAAGAGGGGGTCTTCGCTAATAGTGATAACATAATAAGGGACAATTACACAAGTGTGGTGTTGATCATGCGTTACTCATATGGATTATAAATGATTGAATACATGTATATCCGTTGCTATTAATAATCACGATCATAAAGAAATAACAAGTAATATTCTAATTTCTAGCATGCCAATCAAATTTATAAATAATGAACAATGTCTTTCGTTCGTTCATTCATAAGTGATATACAATTCTGGTAAAAACCAATGAACCATTGAACAGTTTATCATCATATATCTACTAGTTCATCTACACCTGCTGCATTTCTTGCTTGGACGCCCTTTGATGTTTTGCATCAATGCTTTTCTTGTACATTATCTCGAATGAACAGACTCAATCAAACCGAGTATGCAATTTACATTTTATATATTGTTGTTTTTTTCCGTGCTTTCCGCTTATTCTACTTTACTAATAATGAGACAATACAACGAACAAAATATGAACAACAATAATGACAAAAAAAAGAATGGTGCGTTATAATTAAATGATAGAAAAAAACATACTACGGCTAATGCTCTCCAGTTGAACTAATGGATTATTCTATTTTCAGTCTCATACATCGTCATCTCATTTCAATTTCTTTTATAGTTCTTATAAAGTAAATATGGCATGGTGATATCAATAATTGTCTGTAAGAGTTTCCGTTGAATGCAAAAATACGAAAAAGGGTATAATTATGATCAAATGATTAGATTGACGTCAAAAGTCAGCACTCTGTCTTTCATCAAGTCCTTGTATATTTCATTTCATTTTCGTGTTTTAGCCAAATTGAGATAAACGTCCAAAGTTAAGATAAGGTAAGATATTTTCTAATATGTCTTCATATTTGAAATATGTATAGATCTACTAGTACATGTAAAATAACAATGATGAAAATAATTTTGCTTAGACATTTAGGACCATTTTGCAGTAGCAGATATTTACTGTTATACATGTATGTCAGTATTTTCCAATGTGCATTTGACTTAATAATTTTTCAAGTCAAATCAAAATTTTATTTGCAATTCGGCAGATATCTGCTTTGACAATAGAAAGATAAATATACATATGGCAAACACACATAATAAATATAAAAAGCAGACGTACATTGAATGAATATAATACATGGCAATGCATATATTGTGTATTACAAATAACAAAGGTACCCTTTAAAATTCACCATCTACAACAGTTTAAAAAGTTGCTGTCTTACACCCAGTAAGTACCTCAAAGAAAAAATGAACATGTTCTATGTCCGATGCATTGTGCAAACCCCATACTTAAGAATCATACCTGAGAATAGGCAAAATAATATAATTATATAACTTTTATTCCGATATTTTTAGTGACAAGTTATCAAATAAGTGAGTTAAGAGCTTTTACAGCTTGCTTTGACTAACATCTTTGTGCTTTGAATAAGCTGCCGTTTGGCGAAAGATTTGATCAATATACATATAAATACTCGTACATCATTTTCTAGTTTCGTGCCTTTTTTTACATATCATGATTTTTCGGAATTAACCGTGCATTGATTCAAAATTTATAAAAATACATATCTAATTTACATGTGTATATATTTTGTACAGTTATAATTGTAAACCATTTTTCGTAGAAGAAAACAATTGTAGCCTATCGTCTGCGAACATTTACAGAAATAATTGGTATGTGAGAAGTTAGCAGTGAACAGTAAGCTAAGCAAAAAGGCATTTCAATTTATATAGGGAAGGTAATGATCTGCTGTAATGCTCAGCTGTTTTGGGCATCTAGCAGGGCATTCCTAAATATAGTGTAAAAATGCTCTGCTGCAATACTCAGCTGTCTTGGCAATCTAGCAGAGCATTCCTAGCGTTAGTGAAAAAATGCTCTGCTGGAACGCTCAGCTGGCTAGGCAATCTAGCAGTGCATTACTAAATATAGTGAGAAAATGCTCTGCTGGAATGCTAAGCTGGCTAGGCAATCTAGCAGAGCATTACTAAATATAGTGAGAAAATGCTCTGCTGGAATGCTAAGCTGGCTAGGCAATCTAGCAGGGCATTACTAAATATAGTGTAAAAATGCTCTGCTGGAATGCTAAGCTGGCTAGGCAATCTAGCAGGGCATTACTAAATATAGTGTTAAAATGCTCTGCTGGAATGCTCAGCTGGCTAGGCAATCTAGCAGTGCATTACTAAATATAGTGTTAAAATGCTCTGCTGGAATGCTCAGCTGGCTAGCTAAGCTGGCTAGGCAATCTAGCAGGGCATTACTAAATATAGTGTAAAAATGCTCTGCTGGAATGCTAAGCTGGCTAGGCAATCTAGCAGGGCATTACTAAATATAGTGTAAAAATGCTCTGCTGGAATGCTAAGCTGGCTAGGCAATCTAGCAGGGCATTACTAAATATAGTGTTAAAATGCTCTGCTGGAATGCTCAGCTGGCTAGCTAAGCTGGCTAGGCAATCTAGCAGGGCATTACTAAATATAGTGAGAAAATGCTCTGCTGGAATGCTAAGCTGGCTAGGCAATCTAGCAAGGCATTACTAAATATAGTGTAAAAATGCTCTGCTTGAATGCTAAGCTGGTTAGGCAATCTAGCAGGACATTACTAAATATAGTGTACAAATGCTATTCTGGAATGCTAAGCTGGCTAGGCAATCTAGCAGGGCATTACTAAATATAGTGTAAAAATGCTCTGCTGGAATGCTAAGCTGGCTAGGCAATCTAGCAAGAAATTCCTAAATATAGTGTTAAAATGCTCTGCTGGAATGCTCAGCTGGCTAGGCAATCTAGCAGAGCATTACTAAATAAAGTGTTAAAATGCTTTGCAGGAATGCTCAGCTGGCTAGGCACTTTAGCAGAGCATTCCTTAATATAGTGAAAAAAAATGCTCTGGTGGAATGCTCAGCTGGCTAGGCAATCTAGCAGAGCATTACTAGATATAGTGTAAAAATGCTATGCTGGAATGCTAAGCTGGCTAGGCAATCTAGCAGGGCATTCCTAAATATAGTGAAAAAATACTCTGCTGGAATGCTCAGCTGGCTAGGCAATCTAGCAGAGCATTCCTAAATATAGTGAACAAATGCTTTTCTGGAATGGTAAGCTGGCTAGGCAATCTAGCAGGGCATTACTAAATAAAGTGTTAAAATGCTCTGTATTCCGGCTAGGCACTATAGCAGAGCATTCCTTAATATAGTGTAAAAATGCTCTGGTGGAATGCTCAGCTGGCTAGGCAATCTAGCAGAGCATTACTAGATATAGAGTAAAAATGCTATGCTGGAATGCTCAGCTGGCTAGGCACTATAGCAGAGCATTCCTTAATATAGTGAAAAAATGCTCTGGTGGAATGCTCAGCTGGCTAGGCAATCGAGCAGGGCATTACTAAATATGGTGTAAAAATGCTCTGGTGGAATGCTAAGCTGGCTAAGCAATCTAGCAGGGCATTCCGAAATATAGTTAAAAAATGCTCTGGTGGAATGCTCAGTTCACAGACTGATTCTGAGTTCCAGGATTTATTGTTGCCAAAGTTTTATTGTCATTTTCGACTTCTAGGCAATTCTGAGGCACTCGCAGACTTTCAGGAATTTTCGGTGCCAATAGAAATAATGATATTTTTGACTTCTAATGACCTTTAAGAGACTATTTCATTGTCCTGCGACTTCTTGAAGGACACTCGCAGACTTTCAGGAATTTTGGTGCCAATGCTGATATTGACAATTAAGACTTCTAGGGACCCTCTAGAGTCCATTTTGGTCGTCTGGAACTGATTCTTGGACACTCGCAGACTTTCAGGAATGATGGTGCCAATGGAAATAATCATATTTTTGACTTCTATGCACCTTTAAGAGTTCATTTCATTGGCCTGCAGCGTATTGTTGGACACTCGCAGACTTTCAGGAAAGTTTGGTGCCAATAGAGATGTTGGCAATTTTTACTTCTAGGGACCCGCCAGAGTCCATTTTTATGGTCTGCGACTGATTCTGGGACATTCGCAGACTTTCAGGAATCTCTGGTGCCAATGGAGATAATATCATTTTTGACTTCTAGCGACCCATCAGAGTTCATTTTGCTGGTCTGCGACTGATTTTGGGACATTTGCAGACTTTCAGGAATTTTGATGCCAATGGAGATAATGACATTTCTGACTTTTAGGGAACCGCCAGAGTACATTTCTTGGGTCTGCGACTGATTTCTTTAGACTCGCAGACTTTCAGGATGTTTAGTGCCATTGCAGATCATGACATTTTTACTTTTAAGGACCCCTTAGTCATAAGCAGAGCATTTTTACCCTAAAATGTCATTATCTGCATTAGCACCAAAAATTCCTGAAAGTCTGCAAGTGCCCAATAATCAGTCCCAGACCAACGAAAAAGACTGTGGATGGTCGAAAATGTCATAAATTGTAATTATCTCTATTGGCACCAACAATTCCTGAAAGTCTGTGACTGTCCAAGATTAAGTCGCAGACCAAAAAAATGGATTCAGAAAGGTCCCAATAAGTCAGAAATATCATTTTCTGCATTGACACTAAAATTCCTGAAAGTCTGCGAGTGACTCAGAATCAGTCGCAGACCAACGAAATAGACTCAGGAGGTACCTTTTGAAGTAAAAATGTCATTGTCTCCATTGGCACCGAAAATTTCTGAAAGTCTGCGAGTGTTCCAGAAACATTCGCAGACCAACGAAATGGACTCTGGATGGTCCTAAAAATTCACAAATGTCATTATCTGCATTAACACCGAAAATTCCTGAAAGTCTGCGATCGTCCCAGAATCAGTCGGAGACCATAGAAATAGACACTTGAGGGTCCCGTAGAAGTCAAAAATGTCATTATCTGCATTGGCACTAAATATTTCAGAAAGTCTACGAGTGCCAAATAATCAGTTGCAGACCAACGAAAATTTATACTTTATTTAAGAATGCCCTGGTAGTTTGCCTCGACAGCTCAGCAATCCGGCAGAACATTTTTACACTAATTTTCAGAATGCTTTGCTGGATTGCCTAGCCAACTGAGCTTTTTAACACTATATTTAGGAATGCCCTGCTAGATTGCTTAGCTAGCTGAGCATACCAGCAGAGCATTTTTCGCACTATATTTTGGAACGCTCTGCTAGATTGCTTAGCCAGCTGAGCTTGCCAGCAGAGCATTTTTACACTATATTTAGGAATGCTCTGCTGGATTGCCTAGCCAGCTGAGCATTTTAACACTATATTTAGGAATGCCCTTCTAGATTGCCTAGCCAGCTGAGCAATTCAGCAGAGCATTTTTACACTATATTTTGGAATGTCCCGCTAGATTGCTTAGCCAGCTGAGCATAACAGCTAAGCATTTTTACACTATATTTAGGAATGCCCTGCTAGATTGCCTAGCCAGCTGAGCATACCAGCAGATCATGTTTACACTATATTTTGGAATGCCCCGCTAGATTGCTTAGCCAGCTGAGCATAACAGCAGAGCATTTTTACACTATATTTTGGAATGCCCCGCTAGATTGCCTAGCCAGCTGAGCATAACAGCAGAGCATTTTTACACTATATTTTGGAATGCCCCGCTAGATTGCTTAGCCAGCTGAGCATAATAGCAGAGCTTTTTACACTATATTTTGGAATGACCCGCTAGATTGCTAAGCCAGCTGAGAATAACAGCAGAGTATTTTTAACACTATATTTAGGAATGCCCCGCTAGATTGCCTAGTCAGCTGAGCATACCAGCAAAGCATTTCTACACTTTATTTTGGAATGCTCTGCTAGATTGCTTACCCAGCTGAGCATAACAGCAGATCATTGATTTCCCTATATAAATCGTAATGACTTTTTGCTTAGCTCACTGTTAACTGCTAACTTCTCACATACAAATAATTGTATCTCTATGAAATCACTCAGGTCTCATCTTTCGCGCTTTACTTCGGTAACTTGCGTGTAAATAAGGATCTGTTCATAGTCAGTTTTGATATAACAATATATATTGCATTGATCCAACCATATTACCACCCGGAGGACAATTTTGAAACCGAGAACGGGCATACCCATGATTTTCGTACTCGGATGTTGCATACCTTGCTTATAACAATATAACAAAAATAAAAAAGAATATATTTTATTTTTTTAATGTATGGATATAATATTATTTTTTGCGTTTATATATTGCGTTTAGATATTGAAACAAATTCACTAAAATCACCCCTACGTCTCTTTTCTATCTATTTTTCAGATATTTTTACTAGACTCTACGAGCATGTTGGACATTGGAGTTCTCGCTTCTGCTGATTAGAAATCTATTCAATGGTTCCAAACTTTATCTGCCAAAACCCGGAATGAAAGAAAAAGTAAACTGAAGGCATGATCGAACATTTCTGTAAGCAAAGACAATGAGCCCTTTAGATCAATTTACCGAGTATCAAATTTATTTGTACATATTTAGATATGTTTTGCCAATACTAGTCATTCTTGGCACTGTCGGTAATATAATATCTCTTATTGTTTTACTCCAGCCTAAACATCGACGTACTTCAGTTGGACGAGTATTAACACTTCTTTCTATTACAGACTTGTGCCTACTTTTAGTATGTGCACTTAATAACTTAACCGTATTTGTATTCGGGTCTGACATCCGAGATTCCTCGGATTACGCGTGTAAAATCTTGGTATTCACAGCTTTATCCCTGGGCCAACTTTCTGCTTTATGCATACTCATCTTAACACTCAACAGATTAATTTCTGTTTGCCTTCCATTCCAAGTGAGATCAATATGCAATTTGAGAAACACAAACATCTCACTAGCAAGTGCAGTGACGATGAGTTTTCTGGTCAACTGCCATGCACTCATCGGATTGGGTATCAACGAACAAGGAAACTGTGTCCAAATTAAGGAAATTTATGATTGGCAACCAGTAAAAATGTGGACTAATTTACAAATTTCTTTTCTCCTCTTGGCACCAATTATATTTGTAGTCATGATAAATATCGGTATCATCTCGACATTATTCTACAGAGCAAAAAATTCAAAATTAATATCTGCAAATGCTGGCCGTTTTCAAGTAAATGCATCGAAAACGACAAAAGTATTGTGCATTCTATGCGTTGTGTATCTCTTTTCGGTTGCTCCTTTAGGATTTTTAATATAATGTATGACGGAAAACAACTGAATCATCGTAGCGACCACAACGACGCCGTTATTTTGCTGTTCTATGCCGTGGCATTTGCTGCATTTTGCTTCAATAGTTCAGTCAACTTTTTGCTCTATTTCCTCAGCGGATCTAAATTCCGAAAGGATGTCAAGGAATTGTTTTCTATAAAGAAAAGATAATTCTATCGCTTTCTGGACTTAATAAAAGATGTGAAGACGGCTAGGTGTATAAATTTACTATGTCTACTTTATACTATTTGAGCCGCGACGTGACAAAACCAACATAATGGGTTTGCAACCAGCATGGATCCAGATCAGCCTGCGCATCCGCGCAGTCTGATCAGGATCCATGCTGTTCGCTTACCAATCCTATTTTAAGTAAAGAAACTGATAGCGAACAACATGGATCCTGATCAGACTGCGCGGATGCGCAGGCTGGTCTGGATCCATGCTGGTCGCAAACGCATTATGTTGGTTTTGTCGTGAAGCGGCTCATTTATCAATGTATGCCTGAGAAATTACGTCTCGCAGAGGACAGAACCAGACAACATTGGATTACAAATCCCATGCTCTCCATATTGAGGACATAGTGTATAAATGATAATTTATACACTCACAGTGTGTGTGTGTGCGTGCGGGCGGGCGGGCTTGCGTGCGTGCGTGCGTGTGTGCGTGTATGTGTATGTGTGTGTCATAGTCATGTAATTATATTATTTTATAATCTACATATATAGTATACCATACGTGACTAATTTACTATAATGTACAAGCATCGGAAGTATGTGGGGGCATATATTTTTTGGAGGAAGAATGACTGGGGGACAAGGAAAAATAATGAAACTATGTATTTAATGGGGGGGGGGCTTCTGGTGTATTTTCAGGTGCAAACTTTTAAATACACGTTTCTATATTTCTTCAGAAAATTTCACACTTTAAACCACGCAAGGCTTTTGATTAAATACGTTTCTTTGAATCGTATCTCAGTAACAAGGCAAAACTCATATTTGTTCTTGCAAGGGAATCTGCCAAAAACCTATTGTGCAATTTCAAAAGAAAGAAATAATTTGGTTAATAAAAAAACAATAAGCTTATGATATTTATAATATCAGTATTAGTTATTTATTTAGTGGTATTTTATTTGTTATTATACCATTACAAAATTTTGTTTTAATTAACAAACTTTTATGACAGTCTAATTTACCTTTGCTCATCTGACTATGATTTATTCTGATCAACGATATAGACCCTTATTTTAGTTTTGTTTTTTTTTCAGATAAATTATTTTGTCATAGTATTGAGTGGTCAGTGTTTTATTAGACCTTTTGAAGTAGATTTTATTAACAAATTATAATAACAAAGGCGTTTTAGCTTTTAGCTGTTGATGTGTATAAAGTGTATATAACAAAATGTTATATGTTAGTCGCGTATAAATATTTTTGGATTTATTCAGATTGACAATGAACTGTTCTATATGTTGTCACTCTTTGGACTACTTTGTTGAGACTTGATTAAAGAAATAAATATATGTGAGTTAATTGTTAAGAAATTGCTGCTAAGTACTGTTTAAGAGCTTTTATGATATTAAGTTAAACCTATAGAATTTGCTAAGATGTTTTTTTTGTTTTTTTTTTTGTTTTTTTTTTTTTTTTTTTTTTTTTTTTTGCGAAAAATAAATAACTTATTGCACTGGAAATTCTTTCTGATCGTTCTGATCGAGATTAGCAGCGGCTGCTGAACTCAACTGCACTTGGAAAAGAAAGGTAACTCTTTAGTGCATATTGGAAGTACTTGCAGTATGGACTGAAGAGTTACTCTCTTTTAATGTAAGTGTTGTCTCTGAACAGATTTTATGTTTTCAAATGCTTATTGGCTAATATCTAACATCAATATTATGTATAATGTAAATAATAGTATGGCACTGGTCATAAAATCTTAAGTGTTTGTATGTTATACATGTACCTTTGTAAAAGCACACTATTTTGCTAAGTATTGTTTTATTTTATTAACCTGACAATTGCATACTGAGCACAATATTGAATCGGGGTACCACATTGGCACTTTCTAATACTAGTATAATGTTCACTATATATAGAATACCAAGCTAGTATCTGATATTAGAAAAATCATCAGGCAAGGCTTAGAAAAAAAAGAAGGGTGAGACTATGCCGAGACTTTTGTTTTCGATCTGAGCCTGATAAATTTTATAATATCAGACAATTGTTTGGTAATTTATTAATCCTGTTTTCAATTGTATTAAGAGTTTCTAATGAAACAAAAAACTGTCAAGAACATCTCGAGTTCATGCCGTGCGCAGTAATACGCCAAGGTCATATCTACGGATTTAGATCTGGTTGCCACAGTACTTGTTTCGCTTTCATATGCGGATTTCTTGAGTCATGCATTAGACAAAGTATCAAAATATCGTAGAAGTGAAAAGAAAAAAATGTTGACTTTTGTTAGAAAAAAAATGTAACTTGAAACAAACAAACTGGAAATAATAGACTCAATTTTTAATGGGCAAGATTGTTTTTCCAATTTTACCCAAAAGCAGCCTGTGCGTGATTCTTTTAATTTCAACCATATATACTGCAAGTACAAATGTTGCTGCAATGCAGCAATTGAGAAGCTCCGCGCAAAAAAATGTGCTCATTACAGATACCTTACCAAATTATTCCTACGCATATTCAGATTAAGTACTATTGTAGATTTTTTCCGAATGTTTTGTAAACCATTTTTTGCATAATTATACTTATCTTATGCACAGTCCATAATTAAAAAGAGGGGAAAATATATAATAAAAAAGTGCTTTCACTGATGCCTACCTGGTAAGGAAAGTAATTCCATTGAATACAAACAAGACTTACAAGACTTGTAAATGTTATATGACATGACTGTACTGTCACTACTGTAGTCAGTAACAGAAGATAGATGATGGAAATATCAAAGTCTGTTATAATTGTAACAAATATACAAATAGTAACAAAAAGGACTAATATTATAATATAGTAATATTACATGCATATTTTTCATGTCAAATTAAAAAAAATGGTTTCTTTCAATACTGAAAGTAGAACACACTCTGGAATGAAAAAATGGGATGAATTTCAAAAAGACCAAATTCAGGATTTTTTTTGTTTGTTATACACGCGTTACATGGTGATACAGTATTTATCAATATAATAGAAGACTGTTACCTGAATTTTAGGTAGTTATGAGGAAATTCACTAATATCATATTCGTGCGAGACAAAGATATGAAAGTTATTTGACAGTGGTAATATATATAAAAAAACTATTATTTATTGATTTATTGGGAGATCAATATATATTTTTTGTTGAATTGCTTTAAAACCATTCATAAAAAACATTACACTTATGTTCAAACTGCAGATCAAAGTTTCTGTTGTTGTCATAATATCTATCTATAGCCTATATGCTTAAGGTGATTCCGCTTCGTCAGCCATGTTTGTTTTCACTAAAGTCTGTCCAAAGTGAAAGTAGGCCAAAATTCATATAACAACAAAGCTCTTATTGTAAAATGATGAGCCATTTGAAAGTAAACTTCCAGGTTTACATTTTAAGGACAATTATAAACAAAAATAAAAATGATATCAATAAGAATATTTACCATGAATGTGCTACATTTCTGAAGACCAAAAACATTTTGTTGCAAAGTTTTATGCACATTTCATGAATGGCAAAATCCTTTTTAAAGTCTGTTTTAGTGCCAACAAATACAAAAATCTTTGAAAACTTAACTCCAAATAAATCAGTATCTCATGTCCTTCTAAGCACATGGCCTTCATTATATTTTGTAAAAAGTAGTGCAAGAAAACAATCATCATTTATAGCCTTATGAACTACAATTAAAATGAAAACACCATCTAAGTTTAAAACAACCGCCTCCGTGGTCGAGGGGTTAGAGTCGATGACTTCAAAACCAGTTACCTCCCTGGCGTGGGTTCGATCCCCTGGTGATGCTTTGGTAGTTTAGCGCGGAGGAAGGTAGTCTAGTATTGGTGTAACTCTCCAGGAACGATGGTTACGAAACTAGCCGCCTATATGACTGAAATACTGTTGGGGAAAGGCGTTAAATGAAACAAACAAACAAACAAAATCTAACTTTAAAATCTAACCTTTTTATGTGTAACAGTGAAGTGTGTCTGTTTGTCATGTACACAAGAAATAGGTAAATGATGTTTATTATTATTTGTAACAGTTTAATATTATACCTATGGTAGGAGAAGGCATTAATTTCTGTAAATAAAAGCATAACAATTACTGAACAATTAAAGACTACAATTGTTTTCAGTAATCTCAAAAATTCAAACATACAATAATTTTGCTCAGTGAAATGAAATATTCAAATATTGACATCGTAAAAAGCAACATTACAATTTTTATAAAATGAATAAATGACGTATCCCTATGGACCAGTCATTTAATTTAGGGATGCTTTTACCTTTTTTTAAGTGTCAAGCGTTTCTATTTTATGATAAATAAATCATGCATGATATTTGAAATGACACTTTTAAATTATCTGTTTGTTTGTATCTTATGAGACGTATTCTATTTTTTTTTATCTTATTTATTATAAACAGTTTCTCCCAGAATCACGTGACTACACGTTGTATGTTATTGACTTATTGTTATAAAGTCTATTAATAGTAACAGTTTCTCCCAGAATCACGTGACTACACGTTGTATGTTATTGTTATAAAATCTATTAATAGTAGACATCATACAGGTAATTCGTGAATGGTTGGCAGCTGATAAAGTGCAAATCAAAGTAATTTTGTATGAAAAATCTCGGTATGACAGTAGGGGCCAGAATCGTATTGGATACAAGGAGAAAACAAATAAACCGTCTTTGTGTTGATAGTTTATTGCACTGAAAGGCAATTAAACGTTAACTTTATCGTATGTTACGACAGGAATATTGATTTCAGCTAAATGATATATTTTTTCGATAGTGCATAAGAATATTTTTTTTATGCAGACACCACTTTTACAGTAGAATTGCATTGTTTTATGCAATAATTAAGCATATATATTTTCATAGTCACTTTGCAAATATTTGATGATCGGTAATAAGTTTTCGGTAATTATCGGATGCTGAAGAAAACCATACGTATAACGGTATATGTTTAAAGTAGAATTACAAGTAGAATTATAATCATATCACTTGCTTTACAAGCCTCGATGACAAGGTGTTAGATTTTAAGTTAGTTTCAAATTGAAGACTGTAGGTTCGATCAAGTGATTTTTTTGGGGTTTTTTTTATAATACTTTTTGTATTTTGCAAAACTTGACCGTTTATCAAAATTATGTAATAAAAAAGTGAAGCACACGATTTATCAACTTATGTTTCATAAAGTTAAAAGATATAATAAAAATCAATTTATGAAAATTACAAACAGGATTTGTCCGAGATTCGAACTTGCGCCTACTACATGTAGGTTACAACTTCGTCATACTTACCACTAGGCCATCAAGCAGTATTAATTAATATAATTATACATGTAATTATACTTACAATAAAATCGTTAACAATAATGATAATAAGTTATGTAAGCAAACGGAACAGCTCCCGAAAATTATTGAGTCTCGGGTAAATATTGCCAAACAATACTTGCTTATTTAATAATGATAACAGTTTCTTGACAAAATTGCTAAGCAAGTTTGCTTCAAATATGATGTTTTATTATAACATAACATAAATTTATTGCATAAAACTCTCAGCAAGAAAGAAATAATTGTGGCAAGTAAATGATTACGTGTTTATGTAAACATTACTCAACTTATTGTTCCTGTTTTTTTATACTCGAACCAATAAACTGATATTTTCTTTTATTTATGATAATACAATCATATTTCTATCCGGCGACTTGATGCTTTAGCATTAAAATCTCTACTTGTTTTCATGGTACTACTTTTTTATACATGTCATGGAGGCTATGTTTTTTCAATGTCAGATAAACTACATTCCTAAGATTTATGTTTTTAAAGTTTTTTGTATTTTATGTAAACAATAGCATTTGTTGGCACTTAAATAGACTTTAAACTGGATTTTGCCATTCATGAAATGTGCATAAAACTTTGCAACAGAATGTTTTTGGTCTTCAAAAATGTAGCCCATTTTATTGTTATCATTTTTATTTTTGTTTAAAATAGTATTTAAAACAGAGAATTGGAAGTGTACTTGCAAATGGCTCATCATATAACAATGTGAGCTTTGTTGTTGTGTGAATTTTGGCCTACTTTCACTTTGCACAGACTTTGTGAACACAAACATGGCTGACAAAGCGGAATCTCCTTATTGATCGTAGGGCGACTAATTGCAGCTTTCGCTGTCGAGTACTTTCGAATTAATGTAACAGCAGAACTGCTTTCCGGTTCTCATTCATTAATATGACATGCTGCGAATCACCGACGGGGAAACCAATATAGAAATCGAAAGGAGTTCTTGAATGCGGATTTACTTTTATCTGTAAATCGAAAGGATTTATTGCTCAAATCCGGGCCCATGGAAAAAAAATAGTAAACACAAATAGCTCCGAGCCTGTGGGCGCGGAGCAATAAATAAAGAGAAGCCAGAGGGTTCACCGGCGGAGCTATCACCCGGCCTAAATTCAAGTCCAAGATTTTTGTTAAATTTATCAACCAATTTTCTCCAAATAAAGTGCAATCGACTCAGAAATGATTTCTGTTTCCAATACATTCATACGGAAAATCGAATTTTAAAGTAAAAATGCGTTTCGCTTGACCTAGCCGTAGGAAGGCGATTTTGAACACAAATTGATCTATCTTGTTTAAAAAAGACCGTCGGGATCATTCAAAGATCAAGACCGTATTCGAATTTATAATCATGAAATATTTGTTATAAGTGTATTTTTATCCAAAAATGAATCAAATCCATAAATATAAAATAAAGTACAATTTAGGCAAAGTTCAATAATTTGACCTGAACGGTAAATGTCAATTAAAAATCGGCTTTGTCAAATGTGTCCTTGTATTTATAGTGTCTCAGAATCTGTATTTATATAGCAAAGTAATAACAATCAATATTTTTTAATTGACCTTGACGGTCAATTCATTTAAAGGTCAACGTCATATCATAATGATTCAACTTGTTTGTTTTGTCATATGTGTACATTTGCCCAATTCAAAACTGTACAAAAATAACAAAGTTATGGCAATTTAAGCAAATCTCAACAATTTGACCATGACGGTCAATGGTCAAATAAAAGTCAAGGTCACATTTGAAGTATTCAACATCCTGGTTTGTAATGACAGTTATGAAAGTCAAAGCTAAATTCAATATTTGACCTTAACAGTCAAGGTCATCTATCGATCAAGTTCATGTTTGAATTACTAAACATGTCAGTTTTTATAACTGCTCTTTTGTACAAGTTTAAATAAAATCCAAAAATAAATAAAGCAAGCAAAGCGATGGACAATTGTAGTTTAATCTTTAGTGTCAAGGTCAAGTTTAATTTAATCTCCTTTAATTTCTTGTCATAAGGATTTTTATCCAGAATTCTGCAGACAATTCGTTCATTATTACAAATATATAGCCAAATAAAGGTAAAAACTATGAAAAAATTGACCTTCATGATCAAGGTCATTGTTGAATCAATTACAAGGAGAAATAAAAAAAAATCATTTGACCTTGAAGGTCAATGTAATTTACAAGTCAAGGACACGTTCTGTCGGTTGTTGTGTGAAAGTATGAAGACAATCCATTAAGAAATAAAAAGAACAGTAATGGCCAATGTTTTGTCTGGACAGCAACAGCAACGGGAGCGACAACCTGACTGTAACAATAGCTAGAAACTTTTCTTCGAAAAAGTCGAGCTAAAATGAGCTACCAAAAGTAAAAAGAGTCCAGGCTGAAGTTTTCATTTGAGCTGCGTCACGACAAAACCAACGTAATGCGTTTGCGACCAGCATGGATCCAGACCAGCCTGCGCATGCGCGCAGTCTGATCAGGATCCATGCTGTTCGCTTACAAACACTATTACAAGTATAGAAACTGATAGCGAACAGCATGGATCCTGATCAGACTGCGCGGATGCGCAGACTGGTCTGGGTTCATGCTGGTCGCAAACGCACTACGTTGGTTTTGTCATGACGCAACTCATTTATTTTATTTAAAAATTGTTTTATTTTAGAAGATGAATTTCACTTTATTTTAGAATGTTCTCTATATAATGAATTACGAAAAAATATATAAAAACTACTTTTGGAAAAGACTAAATATACCTAAATTTGTTACATTGATGAATTAATCAATGTATATATTTATGCTTTCGATGTTCGAAAAAGATATTTTTTACAGTTAAACATAAATTTGTCCCAAACGCTGTATCACTGTATCTTACATACATTTACCTTTGTTTTGTTTTGTGATTTACTTCCTTATTGATAGGATGGTATCTGTCCTTAGTATTTATTTATCAGTAATATAAGTTGAGACATTATGATACTTGTGTCCCTATGTGATAGTATCTTCTATTATAAGTTAACGTTTTCTGATTGCTAAAAATACTGTGTAACTTAATGATCTTAATGATATATGTTTTATAAAGTAGTGACATTGACCATTTGATTGTATTGTATGCTTTGTTATATTATGTTATATATGTACCGTGTATGCATGGGCATATTGCCCGAATGTACTTTGAAATAAACTCTTAAAACTCTTTATTTATTTATTTATTTATTTATTGTCATTTATTTATTTATTTATTTATTTATTTTATTTATTTATTTATTTATTTATTTATTTATTTATTTATTTATTGTCATGAAATTGGCATTATTTGGTGTGATTTAATTGAAATGTATCTGATCTCATTTACTAGTCCTTTTAATTAATTTTAACCAGATTATATTAAACAAACAACAAACATATTTTTTAAGATTCTTGTGTGGATCACAAAACGACTTCAGATCCAAATGAATTGTATATTTTTCAAGCCCATCAACTCATTATATTTATTATATACATTGTACTTATAAATGAAATATTGAGAAATATTGATGAAATAAAATGCGTATTTTCACTGTAAAAAATAATTTTTCACTGTAGTGAAACATATTTTTCGTATTTTCACTAGTGTCTTGCCGGACTATTGTCTCCTAAATTAAGTCAATACTCAAAATTTCAGTGGAAGTTTTTGTTGTTGTTTTTTTCAAAGTGTCATGTCAAAATAAAAAGAGAAAAATGTATATAATAAACTGAGTTTTTTCTTTTTATCTTGTGGCTACTGCCACTCATGAAATATTTATTTTCATACCACTGAGTGAAGATATATCTTGTATTTATAGAAAAAAATGAATATCCTCTCTATTATATATCAATACAATATTATAGATGTCTGACGGTCCACACCTAAGTATATGTAGATCACACGAATTGAAAGCTTTCCGAGTTCATTAACAGTTATGAAAGAAAAGAAAAACATTAAATTAACATAATCCATCAAATCTTAAACATAAGCTGATTTCGGGATGATTTAGCAATTATTACGTTTCCAGTCCATTAAACTATTTGTTAAATTAAATAGATAACTATACAGCGAAATAATCATACAACGACAGGCGAAATTTCCAACTTACATATGCTACGTTAATCTGGGAATAAATCCTGTGCCCGAGTTTTATCGTAGACAGACTGTCTGAATATATGTGCTGTATTTGGAATGAAATTGATCCGATCAAAATATGAACTTTCAAAACAAACTGGTCCGATCATGATTACAAAGCCTTCAATGTAGAAAGTAACAGTTCAACTGATAATCTGACTTAGAGACACGTTTCCTAGCAGTCTCTGACAAGTCACGGTTTTAACCTTAACCTTGCGATTTTTATCGAAATCGCACTGAGAATGAAATAATTTCATTAAAAAGCACACTCTTAAATTCTTTAGTGAGTAAACATTTTCGGTGACTAAGTTTATATGTTAATGTACCGTATTTTAGTGGCGTGGTTTAGGGCAGTGGGCAAAATCCAAAACTGTGACTAGCTAACCCTTTACTTTATGAGCATTTTGTGGAAAATGGCCGTTTTCATTGAAAAGCCTCCTGTTACAAGTTCAAACTGCTATGAAACTATGAAAAATGCATCAATACTGATGAAACTTGGCACAAATGTTGACTTGACATAGCCTAGCTCTGTAACAACATGCTCAATCTTGAATTTCCGGTTACTCTGGCAATAGGGGGACGCCTTAATATAGCCAAAAATCACTTTCTCATCAAAACTAAGTTCAAAGTGCTGCAACTTCTCTATATTTTGAGATAGAGTTGGTTACACGTTACCATACGATCGACCTGAGGCAGACACATGTTCAAAATTTTCTTGGCGATGAGGGGGACTGCTGCCCCCCATCAAACCCCCGAAACAATAGGGGGCGCATCACCCTTCTTGCAACCCCTTGTACCTTTCTGATAGGGGGCGGTGCCGAAAAAGTGATCACTTTTGATCAACATTTCTCAAACGAAACACAGTGTTTTGGCCTAAATAGGGCATTTTTTTCACTATTTGAGGCCTCAAAAAAAGGGGTGGGGGGTTTAAACAGGTCTATATGAGCTAAAGGGTTAACTACTCTGTTGCAAGACATATGTCAAAAATGACGAACGCACAGTCTTGGCTATCTCTTAATATGTGTTTCAAATCGAATTAACGTTATCAACCAAATTACCGTGTCCAATATTTATTTGGAAAAGAGTGAAAGAGAAACAATTACTGGTATTTGGCATCTGATTATATTAACACTTGAAAATGTGTTCTTGGCATGGATTGTGGCGAAATATGCCGACTTTTTATGAGTATTTTTACACGGAATTATAGTAATATGGAAGAAAGTTGTAGAAAGCCGAAATAGAAATTGAATACGCGTTGATGGCACTATGACCTCTATATTGGACAACATTTCTTGACTTATTTAATAATTTTGCGAAGAGCATTCACTGTAAATACGATTGTAATATTTGGAAGTTTATTTTACGGTAAACGTAATATGCGATTACTATGGCTACGTACCTTGCTTCGACTGTCCTTTGTCAATCTGATTTCCTCGAACATCATGCTCCGCCATAGACCTCAGACATACTGAAGCGACATAGTGGAAGTAGTTGCGTGACATGACTCCGCCATTTTTTTGTTCATGTTATGATAAAAAGTTGTAAAATTTCAAAATTTAGTCATCATATATTGTTTTCCATCAATGTAACTCGGGTCAAATGAACAGTTAATAGAAGGTATCATAAAGAGAAATACTCTAAGTACAGAGTTACTTTCTAGCGGACGAAAACTGCCTTATAACCTGGACAAATTACGTTTGTGTGTATTCCTGTTCTCCGTACGAGGCCTCTTGTCCGACGTACATCTGTATACGGGAAGTGCCGATGTTTTACTATTGTATCCTCGGTAATTCAGGCTATTTATCAATATTAATCAATATCGGTGTAGTATGGTGGCTGAATTGAAACAGTTTTGTATGTCGTGTTGTCGCTAGCGACAGCACGACAAAACGCCATACGGCGCATTGTCCGACTTGCGTCTTGTCTTCTTGTCGCTCACGATGCATTCCATACGGTGTGTTGTCGCGATGTAAACATGTCGCTTTGCTCATATCGAACAATTGGCTATTTGTATATATATATAAATGTATAGCCAAGCGACATGGCGACATCGCGATAACGCGCCGCACGACGACGCTTCGTATTGCGTGCTTCGTTGGCGACAGGACGTCAGACGACAGTGCGACAACACACCGTTTGGCTCGTTTTGCTAGCGACCAAACGAAATAGATTGTGCTGTCGCTATCTACAGTGCAACGCGCAAAGTGTACCAAATTAGCCACCATAGTGTAGTATATACGTGGGTTCGTCAGCAATTGTCGAAGGAAACAAAGGTGCCGTGGAAAAAATATGAAATTTTTTTTAAGAAACTAGAACACTACATTGGTTTTAGAAATATTACAATAACGGAAACATATACATGTACAATGTATTTCATTATTTGTCTCAAAGCATTTTTGTTTTGGACATTGAGATTTCGTATGCAGTCTTGTCATAAGCAGTGAATTCCATTAAAGGGGCGTTGTGCCAATTATGTTCCAAATATATTAGTTTGTCACACCTATATAACGTGATGTTTTCTGCCATTTATCATAATGTTTTTTTTTAGGAAAATCAATAGAATAATCTGAACTAATCGGTCCGACTTGAGTGTACGGTCGCCTATACTGGCTTTCCGGCGGCGACCTTAAATAAATGCATTAAAAAACATTTCTCAAGGAAAATCAATAGAATAATCTGAACTTAAACAAGTAACGTATCTTACATGTAAGAAACTGTTTCCGTGTCTTCATCACCCTTGAGAGAAACTAAGTGTTGGATACCAATTTAACACAAGTTATATTTTATTTTCCTCTAGTCTATGTTAAGAAGAAACTATCACATATTTTTAGACAATATTTATTTTACAACAATTAACAAGTAATTACATAAACATGATAATTCAATTGTGACTTTTTTCTTTAAAAATGCAAAGAAATAATCAATGAAATAATGGTAAAAACAAAGTATTTTTTAAATAATGGTATGTACAAAGATATGTTTCCTTGAAATAATGATATATAGTTCGTTCCGTGAATTTATGGTATGAATAAAATAATTTATTATGCGAAATAATGGTATAAAAGTAATTCGAAACGTACAACCGGGAGAATACTAATTATCAATTATTGATAATGTTTCCAAAAATAATTGATAATGCTTTCTTTAATATACACTTATTATCTTCAACTAATTTAAGTGAAAATTCCAAACAAATATAAATCAAATATATCCGGAATAACCCGCAAACTGCAGTTACCGAAGTTAATTTTCTGAAGATTTTAGTCGAAATAGAACAAGTGTAGTTTTAAAGTTATTCATAACAAAAAGATATGCATACCATCATTTGCGATGTTTTTGAATGACACATAAGCGCCAAAACCGTTGAACTATTAACTCAAATGCTGTAAAATAATCCAACCAAACATAAGTTGTCATAGGGTCAGGCAAGCCTCATCATCCGCGCAGTCTGCTCAGTCTATAACACTGCACAGCGTGTTTCTTTACAAAAGTTTTGCCATAAGTTTATTATAATGATCTCCTCTTAATTAGCATGTTTGGGTAAGAGCTGAATTCGTAATATTCTGAATAGTTCTGATATGACCTTAGCCAATCCGGATGAATTTCTTTGTCCGAGCATGCGCATAAAAGAATACATACATACTCGTATGTTATACGCAATAGCCAAATTTGATTAACATTTGAAATATTAAAAAAAATCAATATATTTCACACAAAAGATAATAACATTAACAAACGGAAATAAGAAGTAATATATACAAGAAAGAAAAAGAAAAATGACATTAAATATCCGAAAACAAATGGCACATCACTGACTTATGCTAAAACAAATGTAAGCTGAAACGAATTTGTTCTAAACATTTCATGGAGGCTGGTACGCTATCATCTGTAACCATTGATCTAAACTCACTTTGAACTTCTTTGTCATCACTCAAAATAATCAGCCGTCCCTACTATGTGCCGAACCCTTCCTTTCAACAACTCTTAAATATCGACAATCTTGAATTTCTTTGTATATATCCGGCTCTGGTTCAGGGGTATGTTTACCCAACTCTTCTTTTTCCATCTCAGTAGCGAGTCTAGCGATGTAACGAAGCTTTGCAGCTCCATGGTGTGAATCTACTAAGAGTTTTAGTGACGCGGTTGCTAAACTATTACGCCTTCGCTTACCACGCGGTTGCGAGTCACTGTCAGTTGTCATTTTAGAACAATCGCTGTCAGCTCGGTCTCTCATGTCTACGTCTCCATCATCAAAAGTTACTTGTTTTCTATTCGAAGTTGGTGTCACGCTGTTTTCAACTTCATCTGTTTTGGTTACCAATATTTTAGGTAAGAAGCCAGTCTCTTCTAATTGTTCTGAATCGTTTGGCTTTTGTGTTTCGGCATCGGGTTCCTCTGTTTTCACTGCAGTATCAAAGATAGAGCCTTTGTCGTTTCTTGGGTCTTCTTGCACGAAAACTGTCGCATTTGCAACTGGTCTAGGGGTATTCCTTCGCGGAGATTTCTCTTTCGCCTTGCTATTGGTAAAGCCTTCTGAATCGGTGATGCTTGATAATTGTTTAACTCCACCTACACGGTTGTCTTTTAGAGATAAATTGTGTACACTATTATCTATGCTTTCAATACCATTACTTATATTTTCTCCCCCCAAGTGTTGATTAAAGTCTGACACCGGCGTATTATATCCACTTCGATTGTCTGCCAATGAAAGTCGCCTCCCACTCTTTGTTAATTTCCGCCCGGAAAACGAATCATCTCCGTCACTAGAATTCGTTTTAGAAAAGCTAGATTGAAAGTCAGGGTCTGAAGATGAGTTCTTTCTCTTTGAAAATGAACCCTTACGTTCACTTATGCTTGGTAGTTTGAGTCCAATATCTCGATTCAACTGTCCGCCATAAACCGCACCAAGTGCAACAGAGTGCCGTCTGCCGCGTCTCTTCTGTTTGAATTGAATTTCTACAATTTCTTCATCCACTGAATCTTCATTGTAGTCAGTCTTTGTTGCCTCGATCGGTTTCAATGTTTGTCTTCTTTGTAAACGTTTCCCACTTTCTAGTAAACTTAAATTTGTCCTAAACATTTCGTCTAAAAGCATTTCTGTATCTGCGTCGTTATTATCATCTCCGTTTCTTGATTTATCTTTCTCGTCACCATATAAAATGTCTTGTTTGTTTTCGTCGATAAAACTCTTTTCACAATCTACCAGTCTATTCCACGTCTCCAACGAATAAGGACATTCGTCTGTAATAGAATCTCTTGCAAACGCTCTGTCGGCAATTTGACTCGATGGTCTGCTGCGCGCGTTGTAATTCACTTCAATTGCACGCGCTAGCTCAGCGTCTATGGATCCGCGTCTGCCTCTATTCCGAGGAACTGCATATTTTTCGTATTTACGTAAAAACAAGTGTTCGTTGTTATTTAATTCCTTTAACCTCTTTCTTCTCTCGTGGTCTAAACCCGACTTCTGGCGTTGTAACGTTTGATTTTCAAGCACATGTGAACTGAATAATTTCTGTAAACTTGAACCGGCTTTAGCCTTATCCTGATTAGCCGTATTCATAACTTAATGATATTAAAGTTGTTTTTCACTTTATAATTGGCAATGCAATTCATTTTACATGGGCTATAGGTTGATTCCAAAATTTCAAGTGGTTAAGCTTGTTTTTCGACCTTCAATCGGTTTAAATACTGGAGAGAAAGAGGTTGTGGCACACGTGCACAATCTTATTGGTTGCTTTTATGGTTTAGGGAATCGGGGAGGTGCCAATAGGGTCAGTTAAGTTCATCCTTCAATCTGACAAGTTTTTTTGTTCTAACTGGTCAATAAGCGTTTAATCTTGTGTAAGTATCCGATGTTATTTACTTTTTGCATGACAACATGTATAGTGCTTCATGTACATTGTGATTGATATAACATTTGAGCCGCGTCACGACAAAACCAACGTAATGCGTTTGCGACCAGCATGGATCCAGACCAGCCTGCGCATCCGCGCAGTCTGATCAGGATCCATGCTGTTCGCTATCAGTTTCTTTACTTGTAATAGAGTTGGTAAGCGAACATCATGGATCCTGATCAGACTGCGCGGATGCGCAGGCTGGTCTGGATCCATGCTGGTCGCAAACCCACTATGTTGGTTTTGTCGTGACGCGGCTCATTTATTGAAATGATTATAAAGACTTTAAATATAATTGAAATGACAGGTTTTGAACATAATATAACAACTTATTTATGTACTTATTTTTGTTTCTTCTGTTCAAAACAAAGCCCCAAATAACATGTACACAAATTTAAATCAGTGTTATATAAAATGACAAGTAACTGATATTTAGTACAAAGTATTGCATTATATTATATCATTATACGAATCGTATTTATTTATTAATCTATCTATTAATTAATTATCAGGGACTATGCATTCATATCAAAAGAAATAAAACATGATACATTTGATGGTATTATGTTAAAAATAGAGCTCAAAGTTACGAACAAAATATAAGGATCCAATGATCTTTCTTTGCTATATGAAACTTAAGACCACATTAGATATAAAATTGCTGATATTCAAATAAGCAAACGTATTTTGAGGGATAAATTGAGAAAGTACAGTACAAAATACAATAACTGGGTCAAAATAAGGATCAATTTTGGAACCAAGTGCCATATTTGGATGAACTTTTAATGGCGAATATCTTGTAAAGTAATAAGAAAGTTATTTTTTCTCTATTATAATTACATGAGCTTGCAACAAGTCCATTAAGTAACCATTTCATATAATTATTCGAAACAAAATCTATGGAGAAATTTCGAAGCACATATTTTGGGTGGACGGGACACTGGATAAAAATAAAACTATCAGGTCTAAATATTTTCATTTATGTAAGGGATTTTCAGAGTATAACATGTATCATGCCCCGCCTTTCTAGCTATGTCATAAAACAAGATCTTAATTTTTGAGCAATACCATTAAATAATACAATTCTTATTGAAGTTATGAAACAAAATAAATTTTCAATTTGTTATTGTTTTCACCTTCTTACACGCAACTTGATTTAAGATTAATCCCGTTTAAAACGCATTAACGATTAACGTCAAAAGATCGAGTGGTCCTTATACAAAAAATCTTTTCATTAGAATAGATTAAAGGCTCAAAGTTACAATTAACGACCAAAAACGATATGTTTAATCCAGCAAAAAAAAAGTTCATAATAATATTATAAGTATTTGTTTTTCCTCCAATAACCCCCCCCCCCCCCCCACACACACACACACTGTTAAAAAACCACTAATCTTTCAAAAATTATTGCTGCGGTTGAACATACAATTTACTTTAAGTATATTATAAAAACTGGCCACAGACAATCTGACGGTGTCCAAAATTGTGCCTCGTATTATAGGAGTGGATCTATGTTAAGTTTATAATAATTTATTTTATTATGCTCCCCGAAAAATTTCGGGGAGCATATAGTCGTCGGGTTGTCCGTCCGTCCTTACGTACGTACGTACGTCCCGAATTCGTGTCCGGCCCATAACTTATTTATTTGAAGTCGGATTTTACAACTATTTCACAGAAATGATCACCATATTGAGACGGCGTGTCGCCCGCAACGATTGGGTCGCTACCTTGAAGGTCAAGGTCACAGCATGACCTTGCAGCAAAATCGTGTCCGGCCCATAACTTTGTTATTTGAAGTCGGGTTTAACAACTTTTTCACAGAAATGATCACCATATTGAGACAACGTGTCGCGCGCAATATTTGTGTTGTTTTTACACTTTGAACTTTGTCTTTGACATACATGTGACTCTACACTACAAGAGGTATACCTTCCTGTGTCCAAAACCTATTCGGGGAGCATCACCCGGTTCAACCGGCTCTTGTTTTGACTGTGTTGGAAGCAATACGCTTATTGAAACACTCCAACCAGTTGTGTATATAGTTTCTTGCTCACGGAAACAACAGCTTACCCCTGACGGCGTTTAAACAAATGATACATTAAAAACCGACGTCCCATGTAATGGTGCTCTTCTAGGGTATGTAAAAAACTCAAGGTCGCCTCTTGGGCGGAGAAATTGCTAGTAGTATATTCACACAATACCAGCTAACTTAAGCAAATATGGAGAACCGAGATGCAACAAAAATATAACGAAAGAAAACAAGCGCTACGTTCGAATCAGCACCGAACCAACACAGAGCCTTAAACCTTGTATTGTGAAAAGTCCGGGATCCGTACTCTCAGTGCCTGAAATGGCGGATGGACCCTCCTAAGCATAGAATACTGTTTAGCGGAAACTCGAAAGAGCCTCCTTACCGCATCGAGCTGAATATTCTCGTAGCCCGTGTAATATCCTTATAGCCTACATAACTAACAAGTCCTTAAATCAATATGAGCCGTGTCACGGCAAAACCAACATAGTGCGTTTGCGACCAGCATGGATCCAGACCAGCCTGCGCATCCGCGCAGTCTGATCAAGATCCATGCTGTTCGCTTTCAGTTTCTCTACTTGTAAAAGGGTTTGTAAGCGAACAGCATGGATCCTTGTCAGACTGCACGGATGCGCAGGCTGGTCTGGATCCATGTTGGTCGCAAACGCACTATGTTCGTTTTGTCGTGACGCGGCTCATATCAGGATTATCATCTGGATGAGCTCTTTTAGAACAGCTTAGAAATTTGCCATTGTCAGTATGGCCTGATTTTCAATTTCTCACTAAGATCTATTTCTTCTGTTAACCTCACTAACACATTCTTTCTATGCACCTTTTTATCCAATTATTTTGGATAAATCTTAAGGAAGTTATTATGTTATGAACTTAAGATATGTTTCGTATTTTTAAATAGAAATTTAAAAAACTTTCAAATTTTCCTTCTTTGTAAACAAAAAGCAAAACATATATATAGTTTCTATTCCATTTAATAAGAAAAAAGACAATTATAACAAAAACACAAAATATATAAATCATAACAAAATGTCAACAATTTCATATTTAAATAGAAGAAATGACAAATTATAACAACTTTATACAAACACTCTTCAACAAAGAATTGTATGTAAGTAGTGTGAAAACAAGATCAGTTGATCTAAATACTTATATATTACTATTACTTAAAGGTTATTTCAAATGTCCTAAATATTCATTTAACAAAAAAGTAATTTCATTTGACCTAACTATTTCGTATTTTACAATTACTTTAAAGTATCAACATATGTTCTAAATATTTGTTTAACTGTTACGTATAAGTAATTTCGAATGACTTAAATTTGCATATTACACTATTACTTAAAAATTATTACAAAAACATAAATTTTGCCTTACTTTTCTATAACAATCTAATTTAAAATGGCCCAAATATTTGTGTATTACTATTACTTAAAAGAATTTTAAACTGACCTAAATAAGTGTAACAGTAATTTCATTGACCTAAATAAATCATACTTTTATTATTTCCTCAAAGTAATTTCCAATTTACTTAATGTAAAAGTAACTTAAGTTGGTGTAAGCATTCATATTTTAATAACTATGTGAGTCACTAAATATACAATTCTGAGTATTTAATTAAATTTCAAAATTGACAGCCAAGAACAATATTGATGTCATTAAGAAACATTGCAGAAATTACCATATATGCCCTGTAAATGGCCCTATACTTACCTATATGTCCTCATATACAAGTAGAAGACTCAAATGAGTCTACTATAATGCATTAATTAAATCACGGCACGTAATGTCACTAAACTAAATACCACTTTTTTTGATTATGGTATGGTAGTGAAGTGATTGTGTCAAATAGAATATGACATCAAATAATGTGTGTCTGACACAAATGATCTCATCACACACACTGAATGTGTTAGGTATGACATCACAATGTTTCAGTCACACAAATGTTGAGTATTACATCACTGCAAATTCATCGGTGAATAAGAAGAAACCATTCTTATGACATAACATCAAATATAATAGAAAGACCTACTGAAGGGCAATTCTTTAACAAAAACTAAGTTGAAATAACCAACTATCTTTTTATACAACATGATTAAATTTCAATAAATATTATGCTGAAATTAGTAAAGTAGAAAAAGTAAAACAGAACTTTGGCCATACATAGTGTGCAATAAGAAAATAGAAAATGAGCAAATCTCTTTTGTTTAAAGTCATATAACCATTCTTAAAGCATTGCACATATGTGCCATTTCACATATATTCACACAATATCACAAAAAATGGCACTAAGATAAGAAATGTTATGACAAAGAAATAATGAAGGTAGTTTGGTCACATCGCAAAACATTTGGATAAGCTCAAGAAAGACTTATTTTTTAATAACAATTAAAAAAGAAAAACGAAGGAACAAACATATGCATGATATCAAACCTACAAAAAAAGGCGATTGAAAGAAAACAACAAACATAATAAAGTAAATCAATTTCCTAATACTAACTTAATTTTAATGGTAATCAACTTTCAAAGTTAAACAAACTGTATATTTTATACTTTCTAATTTGAAAATGTTACAGATAATTTTATATTTCATTAGTACTTTTACTAATACATATTCATTTTATCTTTACTTACCAAAACAAACAAATATTTACAAAGGTAGGCAAAAATTGTTCGTATTTCTCAAAAAACATTCTAATATTAGCGTAAAAAAAATTGTGCACCAGTCAAATGTTACCTTGCCACCCCCACCTGACCCCCAAAGTGGGGACTTTTTAAAGTGACTTTTAAATAATCAAATCCACATTTATTACCCCCAAAAATCATCAAATTAAAAATATCACCCCCATCTCAATACTACCCCCGGGGTGGGGCGTACAACTTACAACTGACTGATGCTTCATCACATAATTGTGCAAAATAAACCATCATAAATTATGAAATGTATCACAAAATAACACACAGTTCAATAACATTTGAATCTCATAAATAACAATAATTTTTACAAGATCATTTGATATGTAAATTTGTCACTGTTCTATCACAAAAACAACAACAACAAATTTCATAGTAATATTTCATCACAAGTTTCTTAAATTAGGTCAAAGTCTATATAACACTTGTTTCATACAAAAATCCTTTCATTCAAAACAATGTTACTTACAAAACACTCGATTCATATAAAACAACTGAATCAAACATTTTACTTGTGCATTCACCTAATATATACATGTAGTTCAATATCATCTTCACAAATGACTTAAAGAACATTTTTTTCACCTACTCTGTATTATAACCTAAAAAACTGTCTAAACTTCATTGAGGTTATATTTCAAACTATATAACCATTATATTTCAATTTCATCATATGAATATAAAATTTGAGTTTCATCATATAACCATACTATTAAAGTCAAACCATATAAACATAATATAGTGAGATTCCTTCCTTAAATAAGGTAAATGTCATATCTATCTTACAATACCACATTTACTGAATCACTTCAGTATTAATTCCCTTGAAAATAAGAAAAAAAAATTAACAACAAAAAATGAAAACATGAAATTCTTAAATAACACATATCAAATCACCACATGAGTACATGTAGTTCTACAAATCAACTTCGGCATACAGTTGCCACATCAACACACACTATGTACTCTTAACATAGCTTTAAAGCATATTTCAGAATTCTAACCCAGAAAACTCCAAGTAATGTTTCTTTCTTCTTTTTTTTCAATTCAATTCTGTCTGTTTTTACACTTCTGGATTAGGAATTGTTGTAGGGTTATCATCGTCAAATTTGGCGATAGGACGGCCACGTCTTTGCGAGGATGCTGCAGATAATTCACTTCGTGTGTCAAGGTCAAACTCATCTCCTTGACCTTTCATCTGTAAAACAACAACAACAACACAAGTATTATTCAATATTTCAACCAGTAAAAATGCTAGCTTTTTAATGCCTATTGAAATGGTAAACTTCATAGAAGTTGAAAATCTTCCCATCCCCTTCACCACACACCCAATAGAACATTCTATCTGGCAAAAAGCAGAAGTGCTTTTAAATGCTTAAAATTTTCTTTTTTTTTTACTTTGAGATAACTAAGTTTGTAAAACAAACTTAAGGTTAATACAAATTAAGCATATTTAACAAATATTCAATTTTTGATGTTTCAATGCAAAACTGACGCTACTGAGTCAGGAATATAATCTCCCCAGCAAAATATTGTAATTTGATGTATCATGACCTTGGCCATATACATGTATATTATCCTTATGTAGAAAAATCAATTTTCAATATCTGAGTTCAGAAGTTAATTTAAACAATTCAATCGCAAAAGTATTCTGAAATTATTAAGAGAAGCATAAATATTTCAATTTAACAGAATATGCATAAAAGGTTGAGACATTTTAAACGCAAATGCTAGTCCCACATGTACACTAACCTGATAAGGCAAACTTATAATTGGAGCATTTTGAATGTGATCCTGTGATCTGATTGGTCGAGACCTGACTGGTTCCCGGATATTTGTCAGGTGTAAACTGTCATCATCACCGGTAGCCGGCCGGTAACTGTTGTTGCTATAACGATACTCGTTTCTGATCAGACCCGCTGTACTTCCAGCTAAACTTTGTGCCTCAGATTCACTCGGTAAAGTTCTAGCTGTCCCTATTAATGAAAGTATAAACAAAATTATATGTATAGTCCTTCAAATTAAGACATTCATATTTAGTTGTGTCTTCCTTACAGCAATTAGAACATTCATTTTAGAATTTCAAGTGTATTCTTGGCATTCTAACTATATCATCAAGAAAATTAACAAAGGGCAATCAACAAAACCCCATATGTGGCAAGTCACAAAACTATCTCCGAGTGCTAGGTGTAAAAAAAGCACACCTATGCCTGCAAGGTCATAAAGTTTGACCATACTTGATATCAAAAGTTGTTCATTAGTCAATCTTAATATTAAAATCACCTATACTAAAAAACAGTTAAATATTTAAAATGGGACAATCATTCTCATGATTAAATATCACTGCCTAACTGATAGAATTATCATGAAAAAATAACACAACCTAGTTTATGTCAAGGTCACTGCTCGATTTTTTAAATCTACACAAAATCATGAGCGAGACTAAAAAAATGTTGGACCCCAACACTAAATACCATATTCCAGTACATACCGGACAAGGCCCTTGAATGCTTAACTGCTAAAATCTCGCCTTTGCACACAACAAAATGAACTTTAAAATGTCTTATCCATCTCTTCACATTGATTTATATACAATAACAATGAAAAATGTAAGAATCGCTGAAAAAAGCAGTATTTTTCTACTTTGTCATTATTTCTGAGAGCGTTTATAGGTACTGCTTTAACACTGTAGTGAGTTAAATCTACACAAAATCATGGACTCACCTAACAACTTGAGGTCATCAGGAACATCATCTATCTCATCGTCAGCCAAGTCAGACTGTAACTTGGCAAAGTTGATAAACACCTGTCAATAAATCAATTAATTATTATATCATTAACTATGTCTAATTTACACAGCTTTTCTGTTTCAACCTTATGTATAAAACAAAAAAATAGACCTGTGTATAAAGTTCAGAGAAAGGTTTGTCGTAAATCTTAAAAAAATATCTGTCAAAACAGAAAATCACACATACGAATCTAGGGTCTAATTATACAAAAAATAATTTCAGGGTTGTCTGATCTTAAAATTGTGCTATTATTTCAAGAGTGAACAATTGTTCTATGTTAGAAATGAATATCTTTGAAATTTTTGAAAAATGGACATCTAACAAAACATTTACAAATTTCATAACAACAACTTCATTTTTTCCTTCAAAAGGTAAGATTAAAATTACTTTTGCACTGGCTAGCAGTTGAATACTATATACCAATTGAAACTTACCTGATCTAAGGTTGTCTGCGACACTGAATAATCTTCAATATTAAGCCTGTCACGAACTGCCTCGATCTGGCCGAAGAGTTCCGACAGATGGATATCAGATCCGAGTTGATACTGTAACATATTATGATGCTTCTCTTTAAGAAGAGACTTCGGGAATTCCGAGCTGAAGAAATCCATGACTGGATCCATGTCGGGCACATCTCCAGATACACGAATTATCACTGTGTAACCATCACCAAATCTGTTTGAAAGCAAATAAATTGGTTATTTATTTTAAATGATATAAATTCATTATAACATATCATTTCTAGTACCCTTGCTTCTTCATATGAGCCGTGTCATGACAAAACCAACATAGTGCGTTTGCGACCAGCATGGATCCAGACCAGCCTGTGCATCCGCGCAGTCTGCTCAGGATCCATGCTGTTCGCTTACCAACTCTATTACAAGTAGAGAAACTGACAGCGAACAGCATGGATCTTGATCAGACTGCGCGGATGCGCAGGCTGGTCTGGATTCATGCTGGTCGCAAACGCATTATGTTGGTTTTGTCATGGCGCGGCTTATATTAATGTGGTCAAGATGGATAATGATTACGGATTTAAAGATATACAATACTATGCTCCAATCTGTTATTTAAAAATATTGATAATTGTTACCCTGTCTCTTTGAAGACATAAAATAACTTCACACGAAGTAGATATGTTTTAAACTGCACACACTATTACTGGACACAATATGAGTATCTAGTGTCATTAAGAAAACTTGCACATTTTTTGTAAGAAAGAAACATTTCTATTTGACCCATGTAGTAGAGAATGCAGCTTCCCACACAAAGGTTGTACATTCTTTCATTCAAGTATTATAATAGCATTTTCAGTAAGAATTTCATAGATTTCCATAAATTTCTGCATTGAAAATATTTAAATAAAAGATGACCATAGCATATCTTTATGCTCTGTAATAACTATGTTAACTCAAATGACACCAAAACTTGTTTGTTTCATAAAGCAAGATCAAGTGTAGTTCCAGTAAACTTTAAACTTTCCTAAAACTCAAGCCTAAAACAAAAGTCTTTGAATTGTCATATGACTGATGCTTTTCCGTCATTTTTCAAAAGGTCTTAAGTAATTTTTAAACTACCCTAGCTCGCTTTTATTTATTCAACACAAAAAAATCTTACACCACTAAATTTTACAAAATGGAACAGAGAAATCATTTACCTGTTTTTAAGATGCTGAATACTGCCCAAGCACCTGAATTTACCATTTACCATTATAGCTAGACGGCCACATAATGCTTCACATTCCTCCATGCTATAAATAGAATTATTTTCATATCATCAGGAATGCATAATTAAAAAAAAAAGACAAATCATAAAAACAAATATAAAAAGATGTAGTAAAATTTTATCACTATATTCAAAATTATACAAACAAATTATTAACCCGGAAGTTTAAAATATCAAATTGTGAAGTCAATGAAAAAACAGCATAGAAGTTTTTCTGTGAGAATAAGCTTACTGCACATTTGTATTGAAGTAGTCACTATTGAAGTAGTCACCTACATGTATGAGATTTAAGATAATAACCTATGAGAGATAACAAGATATCAAAGATAATAGTATAAGATATTATAGATATTTACCTATGAGAAGTCAGTATAACTGATCTACCATCCTTTACAATGTTTGTGATGCAATCCCACAGGAATCTCCTTGCCCCAGGATCCATTCCAGTAGTCGGCTCATCCTGTTATATATATCCAAAGTATTAATGCACTCTCAAATTTATCAACTCAATAGTAAGGAACAAAATCAAATATTTTAATTTTTTTTTTTTTTTTTTTTTTGGTTGTGTATTGCATCCCATCAACAATGCATGATGGCGGCATTCCAGCTTTATTGGTGGAGGTAGACCTCGGGTGCCGTTTCATGCAATTTAATCCACATAAGTAGAATCACTGACTTTCAGTAAACTAAGTTGTTTGTAATCAATAACCTTAACCATTTGACCACAGACACTCCTTTTTTTTTCAAACTATATTTAAAATTCAAAAGGGAGATAATACTTGAAATGGACGTGCTAGAGTTATGAATGTGGATAGCTTACAAATTAAATGACAGAATAGTTTCCAAACAAAATGGTAGCCAATAGCTAACAAAGAGAATTACTACACACATTTCTATTAAAGTAAAATAGTGGACAGCTGTCTAAAATGAAACTATCAGGAAATGGTAGTGGATAGCTTACCAAAAAGATGACAGATGGATTTCCAATCAGAGATATAGCAGTGGATAGCTTTCTCTTGTTGCCACCAGAATAGTTAGTGGAGATCTTGTTGGCATGAGGTAGGAGTCCTAGTCTTCGTATTGCCCAATCAGCAACCTGTATAGACAGCATTTAAACTTTAAAGGGTATAACAAATATTAAAAAAATATGGACCTCCAAGCTTATATATCTAAAATATTCATTATGATATATTACAAATGTCGTATTTCAAGATTTTATCATCCATCACTGTTATTGGTTTTGTTTGTTTGTTTTGGGTTTTACCTCACATCGACACTCTGTAGGTCATATCGCCACGTTCCAGCTTTACTGGTGGAGGAAGACCTCAGGTGCCCTTCTGTGCATTATTTCAGGCATGAACGGGCACCTGAGTAGAACCACTGACATTCCGTAAGCTAGCTGGATATTGGACAACTGAATTAAAGTAAAGGTAACGCAAAGAAAAAAACATTTAAATTATTGTAAACAGGAAAAGAAACCAGTCAAAAATCTCCTGGACCTGATTGGCTATTTCTTATTTTAAATCAACCAATCAGATGACTGGGAACTCTGGACAGGTTATACTTGCCTCTTTAACATCAGCTTCTGGGATGCCTCTCAGTCTAGCATAGAACCTCAGATGTTCCACACCAGTCAGTAGAGGGTCAAGGGCATCAAATTGAGGGCAGTAACCAATATTCTGTCGTACTTGAACCATCTCATTTAGAATACTAGAAAAGAGAAGAAAAAAATTCAATTTTAAGGCAAAATATTATCATTTGTATCCTTACAGCTTGTATATTGAAACTAAGCTTTATTAATGCATTTGTTTTTCTTATATAATGACATCTAAAGGAGGGTTCAAATTTACATGCCCTGTATAGACAGTTTGGTACGTTTATGTCATTTCCTTTTATTATTTATCAACTGATGAAGCTTATTAAAGCGAAACATGTTTTGATAAATTGTGTTAGTTTTGATCTATTTATCCTTTTTCCTGTATAGACAGGTAGACACTTTAACCAATAGGACACTTTTTCATTTTGTCACCACTTGCCTGATTTATCAGTTACTTTCACAATTTGCCAACTTCTAGTACTTCTTTTTTTTTTGTAATCTTCTCCTTTATTTTGTCATGTGACTTGACCTCAAAGTTATAAAACTTTTTCTAGAATCTGTCTAGAATCTCAGTACAAGTATTTTCATTGGTCAATGCACATTATTGACCCATTTCTGACCAATCAAAAACCAGAAATCTGAGTACGAGCTTGGAAAATGACCTTATAATGTCTGACCCAGGCCAGCTTCGATTACCTCAAACAACACATTAAGATTTATCATTTTGTTCCAAAATTTATACATGTAATTGTTTTAAGTATTAAATGATTAAATGTACATGGTTTTGTTTGCTTGTTTGATTGGGTTTTACATCACACCGACACAGTATAGGTCATATGGCGATGTTCCAGCTTTACTGGTGGAGGAAGACCTCAGGTGCCCTTCCGTGCATTATTTCAGGCACCTGAGTAGAACAACAGACTAGCTGGATAGGTTCCTCACATGAAAGAATCCAAAGTCCATGTCATTTTTAATCATAATTTCTATTAAATGATTAAATGTACATGGCATTTTTAATCAAAATTTTCTATCTTGGAAAGTTTAGATAATTTTTCATCACCTGTGATTGTTGACGTACGCATTTCCCCTTGACAATCTCTCATCCCCGGTAAGCATCTTAAATGTTGTTGTCTTGCCTGCCCCATTCACTCCTAGTAAACCAAAACACTGCCCCTTCGGAACCCCTACACACAACCTGTCCACAGCTGTGAGTCTGCCTTTCTTGCCTCTAGCACTGAAGACCTGGAATACAATAGCATGAAATCAAATGCATCAAAAAGATCCATTTAGAAATGTAGTGTGATAAATAATAACTTCCTGTCACACAATTATAACACAAGGTGTTCTATACATAGTTCATAATAATAACTACTAACCTTTGATAATTCCTCCAGCCTCAGCACGTCATCTTTAGCATTTCCTGATATGACACGTTTTCGTTCCCTAGCAACGTCCTCATCTTCATCATCTACGGTCTCTTTAGACGGCTTTAATACTCTGTGTAACAAAAAACTTTCGTTGAAACATGTAGTTAATACTATTGCATCAGATTTCTAGTTATAACTTAAAGCATTTCATTATATTCATTTGATCTGAAACTGCTTTTTTGCTATTTCTAATGAAAACTTTAGCTAATACAGTACTCTTGGAAACACTTATTCAAACGTAGTTTTAAGCATACTTACTGCAGCAATAGAATTAGGATGTTATGGTAAGCATACTTTCTGCAGTAATAGAATTAGGATGTTATGGTTTAAGTTAAAAGGTTAAGTTGTCCACTCACTGATAAGCCAGCAGACAAATTGACAAACACTGTCAACAAAACCAAAATGGCAACATGACTGTTGATCTGGGGATAAAAAATACTAGAACAACATACCTAGATTTGATAAAGAACTTGTACTCTATCAAGAGATTGATGATAAAGAATAGGATTCCGAGCATAAACATGCTGAACAAGTTCCGTCCCACAATATCCCACTTAAACGGGCTCTGCAACTTATTCTCCCCAAACCTCGCATACACATCAGCAAACAGCTGATTCTTGGCCATATCAAAGAGGCCGCGTCCCAGACAGTATTGTGGTAGAAGTAAAAACACTTGTTTCAAAATCTTGTTGATGTCTCTTAATCCCTGAGAAGAGAAATGAATTTGTGAACATACACAGTCATTTTATCACCATATTTCTACTGTGTTACTAACGCAGTAAGGGCTGTTTTTGCATATTTTGACTTCTTTTTGGTTATTTGCATGGATTATTAGTGCTGATTGCAATATGTAAATAACTTTATTTGTTCACCTCATAATATTTTACTTTCAAATACATTATCAAATACATTATCAAATTTTTCATGAAAATTAACATGAATCTTGAGGCATGCTGCTTTAAGATCAATGAAAACAAAGCAAATAGTTGCAAATGGTAGACTCAGATTTATTGAGTCTGTTCATAAGATATAATGTAATGTGCAACATCTCTCATGCCCTGTGGTAAAGGCTTAATTAAATAGTATTTAATCCTCAACACTAGAAACAATGCATTAACAAGGAACATCGCAATGCTATGCAACCAGGTTTTCAGCAAAATATTTCACAGAAGCTTTGTCATGAAGGGGCATTTGTTTTTAATTGAACTTTTAGGAGGAATTATGGCTTTTTTAATATTCCTCAAACAAAAATGATTGAGAAATTTTATGTTGTCTATTCGCCTTTTTTCCCCAAATATTTTAGAAAGGTAAACAGTACTTTATTTTTGCTTAATTTTTGCATTTTTGCGTCTCTTGTCATTTTCTTTTGTCAACAATATTGGCGTGTGGTGTTTTGTGCGATATCAAGAAAAGTATGTTCACAATTTTAAAAAAATACTTGAATGATGTCTTGGAAGAAACATGGGAATGTAGTGAGCGCCAGGGCACTTGATGACAAAGCTTCTGTGAAAGTTTGGTCAAAATCCATTGAGAAATGTAGGAGAAGTTGCGCACTGTAGAAATTGTTCACTATATATTCTGTATAAGGAAAAAATATACAAAGGGCCATAATTCGGTCAAATATTATCCAATCACAAAACCCCGACAATATGTGCCAGGCACTTGATAACAAAGCTTCTAAGAAAGTTTGGTCAAAATCCGTTGAGAAATGTAGGAGGAGTTGAGCACAGAAGAAATTGTTCTCTATATATTCTGTAGAAGGAAAAAATATACAAAGGGCCATAATTCGGTCAAATATTATCCAATCACAAAACCCCGACAATATGTGCCAGGCACTTGATAACAAAGCTTCTAAGAAAGTTTGGTCAAAATCCGTTGAGAAATGAAGGAGGAGTTGAGCACAGAAGAAATTGTTCACTATATATTCTATATAAGGAAAAAAAACAAAGGGCCATAATTAGGTCAAATATATACCAATTGCAAAACCCTGGCAATATGTGACAGGGCACTTGATGACAAAGCTTCTGAGAAAGTTTGGTCAAAATCCGTTGAGAAATGTAGGAGGAGTTGCGCACAGAAGAAATTGTTCACTATATATTTTATATAAGGAAAAAAAACAAAGGGCCATAACTAGGTCAAATATTATCTAATCGCAAAACCCCGACAATATGCGCCAGGGCACTTGATGACAAAGCTTCTGTGAAAGTTTGGTCAAAATCCATTGAGAAATGTAGGAGGATGAGCTACTATATGAGGAAAAAAAACAAAGGGCCATAATTTGGGTAAAAAATTATGCAAATCACAAAACCCCGACAATATGAACCAGGGCTTCTATGAAAGTTTGGTCAAAATCCCTTGAGAAATGTAGGAGGAGTTGCGCACAGAAGAAATTGTTTACGCCCGCCCGCCCGCCCGTCCGCCCGCCCGCCCGCCAGCCGACATACCTCAATCTAATAACCAGTTTTTTCCTTCGGAAAACCTGGTTAATGATTCCTAGGACCATGTAAACCCTTAATCTGCTGAAACCAAAGAAAGTGTTTAACCTAGGGGTGTCACATTTATAATTTTTAATTGAAATCCTTTATTTTTCAAATGGACTGCTCCAAATTTAATGCAGGTTAAATTCAACAAGTTAAAGTTTAAAGGAACTCCACTGATGTCCAAAAGCCTAAACCCACAAAATTTGAATTTCTTACAAAGATCAACTGGGCTACTTAAAACAGAAAGATATGCAAAAGATACTTAAGTATATTCTCAGAATAAACTGAAAAATGTATTTTCGAACAATTTTTCAATTTTGAACCATTTTGATCATTCTGGAAAAGCAAAAAGGACAAATGATCTAAAATTCTGCACACATGTTATTGGTCTAGACCTACATCAAATGAAACTGGAATCTCGAAAAATTATTTCCATTCCCGTCATAAAAAAAAACATCAGTGGAGTCCCATTAAAGTTGAATTATGTATAGTGCTTACCTCGTCATCTTCTTCAAGGAATTCTATGATGAAGGTCGCCAGAGTAGATACTGTTCCCAGGAATATATTGACCGACTTCAGTGTAACAAGTGATGTACTAGGAACACTGAACACTCTCGAGAATGGGTACATGAGGGGAATCATTGACCATCTGTAATACAAACATAGGACTGATAAATAATTAGATGTTAGGTCTGTACACTTCTCATGTTATAAAAATGTTTTTTTGTTTTTTTTGATGGGTATTATGTCGCACCAACACAGTGAAGATCATGTGGCGACTTTCCAGCTTTACTGGTGTAGGAAGACCTCAGGTATCCTTCCATGCATTATTTCATTATTTCAGCCACAAATATGTACCCAAGTAGAATCACTGAAATTCTGTAAGCTAGCTGGATAGCTCACTCAATGTTTTTAATATGAAAGCATTATTGCATTGTGTATATCTATAGCTACCTCTATAGAGATCAGAGTTTAGAACAACAAACCCAACATTCCTCAAACACAAATAATATCAAAAGCACAACAAAAATTGAAAGGCGAGTGCATTAATCCTTAATATTCATGGATAATATTAAGCAAGTTAACACTTTCAAGCATTTGACCATTTAATAAATTCCCTTTTCAAAAGCGATAAAGAACAGTAACAGCTGTATTACGATGACATCAGAAATGTCAATTAGACAAAATTAAAGGTTTAATAATGCTAAAACTGAAAGCAAACAACATTTGCCACCAGTATAGAGCCAGGTGATGGAAATTTGAAAAACTGGAAGCTGGACATTTTTAGGCATGTAATTGAGGTCAATAAAAAATAGTTTTATTTCCACCAATACTTACCCATATAGGCAGAGCAGGGCAACTAGACATGGAGCATTAGTTGCCGACACATATGCTTGTCTGTTGAATGCCAGGAATATAAATATACACAACAATGTTGGTAACAGGTAGTTTATCTGAAAATACAAATATCAAATATAAAGTTCGAAATAGGTAGTACATATTATATGAGCACTTGCATTTTTTATAAGGATTGATAAACAAATATCATACTATTAACATATAGAACTTTAAATTGCTATATTTAATGACCTCATACATACATGTAAACTAAATGACCTAAAAATAAATTAATTGTTCCCACAAACAGATTTATTGACATTAATTTATTGCTAAATGACCTTAGAATAGACTTAAACTGAGCTCAAAAACAGGCTTAATGATGTTATAAATAGACTTAATTACTTCAGAAGTGGTCTTAATGACATTAAAAAGCATAAAAAACCTCAGAAAACATCTTAAGTGACCTTAAAAATAAACATAATAACCTCAAGAACAGATTTAATGATCTCATTAACAGACTGAATAAAATAAAAAAAACTCTAGAGGTTATGATTGATTTACAACTTCCAACTTCAAAAAACAGAAGAAAATAAAATAAAATACACACCATATCCCAGCAGAAGTTTGACACCCAGTAAATAATTGGATTCACCCCGCTAACAAACTGTAGATGTTTAGAGTTGGACACACGTTCTTCAATAAGGTACATGGTGAAACTGGCCGGAATAAATGACATTGCAAATATCACACAGATCGCTATCACAACATCTTTGAAACTGTTATACCTATTGGTAAATAATAAAAATGAAGATAAGAGCATATCATCTCCTAGCATTATAGAGAATTTCTTTTACACAATTTTAAAGGAATTTCACTGAGGTCCAAAAGCCTAAAAATATAAAATTTGAATTTCGTACATAGATCAACTGGGGCACTTAAAACAGAAGGATAAGCAAAAGATAATTAAGAAATATACTCAGAAATAAATTGAAAATCGTATAATTGTGCTATTCTTTCCCGATTTGGGTGAAAATTGTTGCCATGTTTTATGTTTTTGTTTTTTTTTACAATTTTTCACAGTTAAAATATTCATTATTGAGAAATTGAGTGAAGTAAAGACCTGAAATTTTGCACACAAGTTGTTGACATACATAAAAGGGAACACTAAACTCCAGTCTAGACATTTCAAAAATGCATCAGTGGAGTCCCTTTAAAAGTAAATACATAGCATTTTGCTGTAACTTAATTAACGGTTGATACTAATCACTGGAATCAAGAAATACTGATGGACTTGAATGTATAACATTATTAAAATTGAACAAACAAAAGTATTTCCATCATGTAAATGAATAATAACTGTAGGACGTTTTGCTATATGTATGTTCAAAACATATATACACACATCTATTTCTTTGTTGAATTATTTTAAAGATATATTATGTTCAAAATTGATTCCTTAAAAATGTTGATAATTGCTATCCGGTCTCTTTTTTTAATGTAAAATAAAAGAGAACATAGTTTGTGCATTCTCTTATTCAAATAAGACATGGTACTCACAAAGAATTTCCTAGATTTTTATAAATTTTGACAATAAAAGAACATAAAGTGTAAAAAGCTATATCTGATGAAAAAAATTGTAAATATTCAAAAACAGCAAAATTACTTTGTGTTAATAAACCGTATGTAATTTTTCGAAAAAGTTGTAACATAGAATGACTGTGTTTATTACAGTCCAACCCCGTTTATTCGAAGTGCCTGGGACTGAATATTTACTTCGAATAATCGATGGGTTTGAATAATCGAAATCCGAATATTGTGATAGACGAAAACTACTCAACTTTGACGAATCGTAGCAAAACTACCGTTTACAACACATTTACCTCCTGTAATCAATTGAGAAAAATAACTATTAAAGAAAAGATGCGTAAAAATTATTGACATTGAAGACATAAATACTTGCATTTTATTCTACATTATGAATCGTTTCGTTTCGCGCAAACCTTGATAATGGCCGTGTTGTCACTACCGTATTAACAGCTAAACTCTGGTATTTTCGATTAGGAAAAAGGCTCTTATGTAGCGTTTTGGATGTTTTGACAAATTTACATAATTATACGGTATGTATGAAAAATATTGCTGTCATCTTCAAGCAATAACAGTAACAAAATCGGACACGGTGCATTGCTTTTCATTTTCGGTAATTAAAGTTGATTAAAGAACACAAAAAGAGCTATTATCACGATTGTCTAAATACATGCATGACTATTGATGTTTTTCACAAGTCGACCAGTCAGCGAGTGGATCTGCGCCAATTAGCCCGACTTCGAATAATAATTAAAATAGGAGGTATTCGGATAATGCATTTCGAATAATACGCTCATATTTATATTGATTTATATAGAGATAAAAACGGGACCGCCGATCTACTTGAGATAATGCCGGGTATTCGAATAAAGGGTTGTCGAATAACCAGGGTCGGACTGTATTACTCATGATTATTGTACGTAAATTTGAATAAAATGTTGCAGAACAAAATATTCCCCTACTATTTTCACTTGGTTTATTGATTTTTTGGGGCAAGTTTCTCTCAATGTAAATAAATATATGTAAGTAATTTTCTTTCTTTTCTAGGAACTTTGCATTTATTCTGTTCATGATATAAACAAAACTTTTGCAATCATAACACATCAAAGATATAGCTTTATACACTTTAACCAAAATATGAACACACTATATCGTTAATGATTTACACATAAAAAAGTATTAACACTTACAAGGCTTCATCATTAAGCTGTTCTTTGGTCATCTCCATGGGATGGTTATATGCCACTATACTGTAGTCAGCTGGGTTTGTCCCCTTTGGTAAGTTACTCCTCAATATCAGGTTATTCATCACGTTTATATAGGATACAGATGCAGCCCAGCCACGATTGTTGAACCATACCTTAAAATAGTGAAGATTAAATTACAAATTTAATATTCATTAAGCTCTCTTAAATTGTTAAACTTACCCAAATAATAACGTCCATTCAGCAAATGACTATGATTATTTACTTCAAACGACTCTTGCCAAAAGATGTTCTTTGTTTGTCTGCTTTTTGCTACCAATCTTGCAATATTTTTGGTCATATCTTGGCAATTGATCTGCCTAAACCATTTTCCTGAATAACTTATAAGAAATTGCCAATTTCTCCACAAGTGACAAACTACTAGTTTCATATAAATCAGCGGATCAGAGGAACAGATCAGCGACCTTGATTACAAATCCTATGCTATCCCTATTGAGCTAAACAGGGTGGACTGATGCAATCTGAAGACAGCTTACTAGGTGTATTCTGGCTTACAGTAAGCAAACATGATTACTTGTCTGCCTTTCAACCTAGGTATCCTGCATACTAACCCTACTGTAGTCAATACCATGTTTCTTCATAAGACACCAATACTGGTTATTTAATTGAAGCAGGTTCAAGATTGGTTTAAGTAAGTTTAAAACTTTTGTCACAATCAAACTAAAACAAACACAAGCTGTCAGTAATACACCATGCTTATTCTCAATGCTTAATAGTAAAACAAAAGCCAGTTAATGTCAAATGTTTTCGGAGTTCAAAATGGACCATAATTCCATCAAAATCTGTTAAATGTTGTGGGCCTTGGACAGTGACCTTCATTGTGCTCTTCAGTAATTCTTCAGTAAGTGTGTGAAGTTTCAACGCATTCCCTTAAGCATTTATGAAGATTCCAACTTGCACTTAAAATCTTAACCAAAATGTGATGCCTTGCCTGGGTGAGTAAAACAACTCTCCCTATTCTTTAAACAGTCAGACTAAAAATACTAACCTTTGCCACGTCTTTCACTGCCAGTGATGGGAGCACCTCTGTCAGATCATACCAGAATTCTCTGTCACCTAGTGATACAGTGGTACCATTGTTAGCAGCTGTTAATATTCTCTCTAGGTACCCTTGTACCTGTGTAATGTTAGCAGTGAATGATGCATAGTCTCGTTCACCAAATGATAGCCCGCCATATCTAAAAGAGAAACAATTATGTCCGCAAACATTTTTCCTTATCAGTGCATATTCATTAACAAGCAAAATTTCTCTAATGGAATTTTATTAATTCCATTTTAGCTAAGTACCAATTGAAGTTATAAGTCAGAGATACATGTATGAAGACTTCTTTTTTTATTTGGCAGCTTGCCAAACAGGAATGCCTTAACATAAAGCTATGAGAATTTAATCTACATGTATTTCTTTTCAATATGATTTTTTAACCAGCTTTTTTTTTTATTTTACTTTTTTTCATTCATTTTTTCCAGTTTAAAATGAGTGTCACAGTCATACATCAATTTCTCAGCCTTGATGGTGGAGCCTTGATTGGTGAAGTTTGATGGTGGAATTTGATGATGGGTGAAGTTTGATGGTGAGTGGAGTTTGATGGTGGGTGGAGTTTGATGGTGGGTGGAGTTTGATGGGAGTTCGAAGGTGGGTGGAGTTTGATGGTGGGTGAGTTTGATGGTGGGTGGAGTTTGATGGTGGGTGGAGTTTGATGGTGGGTGGAGTTCGATGGTGGAGCCTTGATTGTTGGAAAGGTTGATTACAAAGGCAGATTGAGAGAAAGCTCAATGCTGAATTACATACATCAATACTAAATGGTTTTCAGTTTACAGAATGCTCAAAAATACTATAAATTTACCTTCTTCTTTTGAACTCTTTCTGAGTTTTCAGCAGATAATCGCTAATTTGTCTTCCAGTGAGGTTATACAGATAGTCGGTTGTTGAGAGGAGCATCTTGGGTGGGGTTGGACCGGCAGCGTTGTCCGGACACACCTGCCACCCACTGCTACAATCACAGTTTATAGTCTTATTCCAAACTTTTTGACGGCGGAATGACTGTTGCCTAACTGGTTTACAAGAATATCCACTGAAACAATCGAAATAATAAAATTTAAACACCGCTCTCCAAAGAAGATTCTCATAACACTTTCAGGTTAATTTAGATATATACATGCAAATATTTTTTTTCCATTTTCATATTTTGGGCCAGAAAATTTATAAATAAAGCCCAATCTCAAGTGTTTGCTAAATTTGATTTGTTTTTAACAAGTCCTGCTATAAACTTGAAACTGAGTATTATGTTTCAAAGGGTTTGAATATCAAAATTCCAAAAATATAAACTGAAAAGGTTTTGACTAGACAGCAATAATATCGCAGGCTGGCCTGGCTCTTTACTGGTGTCATAAGCAAGGAAGACTTCCTCAATGTAGCATATAAAACATATTTCAAAGCACAATATAATACAAATTATTTTAATTTAATTTAAGAATTCTACATTCCTGCATTGATCTTTGAACAATACTTTCAAAGGTTTATAAAATGTTCTAACAGGACCCGCATTTTTCTTTCATTTGTCTTAAAATGTAAAACTATATAATAAAAGGAAAATTATGAATTATTTTAACACAACCCGCTTTTTTTTCCCTTTAAAACTTTAGAAAAAAACCCCGAAAGGGGTGTGTTATTATGCAAAAAAATTTCACTTTTGACGTTCTTTTTTTAAAACATGAAAACCAAAAATCATTATATACTTTATGCCCGTTACCCAACAAGAGGGCCATGAGGGGCCTTTGGGGTCCCCTCACCTGTATATAGGCCCCCCCCAAACGGGGGCCAAATTTAAAACCCCAGGGTTTTTTAATTTGAAAAAATTTGGGAAGGACACCCAAAAGAAAAATTTTTCATGAAATTGTTATTTGGGTTTTTAAAAAATTTTTAAACAACACATAAATAAAAAACAATAAAACCCCCTGCCCTTTTACACCCTCCCCCCGGCAGGGCCAATTTTAACCCAAGGGCTTTTATTTGAGCAAACTTGGTAGACACCAATAAGAAGATGTTTCATGCTAAACATCTAAGCTCTAGCTCATTGGGTTTTTTGAAAGAAGCTTTTTTAAGTTTTTACTATACACATAAGGAAAATCAATGACCCCCCGTGGCGGGGCCAATTTTGAACAAACTTTTTAGACACACTAGAAGATGTTTCATGCTTAATATCTAAACTCTAGCTATTTGGAGTTTTTTCAAAGAAAATTTTTTAAGTTTTTGCTATACACATAATTATATGAAAAATCAATGACCCCAGGGCGGGCCAATTTTGACCCCACGGCTTTTATTTGAACAAACTTGGTAGACACCCATTAGAACATGTTTCATGCTAAATATCTTAGCTCTAGCTCTTTGAGTTCTTTAAAAGAAGATTTTTTAAGTTTTTTCTTTCGGTTGCCATGGCAACCAGAGTTCTGCATGCTAACAAATCAGGAGCAATTTAGCCTAATATCAGGTATGGCAGCATTTATTTGTAAATGTTGTCTTAGAATAGAAATAATATATCCAAAATTGGTGTTTTTTTCCCCCTTGATAAAATCACTGTTTGTCATTCAGATGCGCATCATTTTATCACTAGTGCTGCGCTCTCGTTATATAATCCACGCATCCAAACTCCTAACAGTGATTTTATTGAGTGATAAAATCACAGTTTTGGATATATTATTTCTTAATTTCATTTTTGAAACACTTAAGTTAAGCAGCCAACATAATTAAGCTTAGGCAGCAATCATGTTCAGACCGCAAGCATTTTCTGATGGTATGGAAAACACACTAGCACTATACTGATAAGCTTTTATATATATATATATATATATTGAACTTACTCAATAGAATATTTATTCAGTTCAATTCAATTCAAATATCTTAATCCACCCAGGTATTAATAAAATACATAAAAATAATATTTTACAATATATATGTTCCGGTTGTAAAGTCCTGTAAAGATAATGCAGTATTGATAGTCATTTAGTTATTATTAAACAGAAATAAAAAAATATATATTTTTAATGTTTTAAAGAAAGAAATGGTGGTTCAAGTGAGGAAATATTGGCACCTTATATAACATAAATACTGGGCAGTACACAATGCCTTATTGCACCCTGTAGTAATTTTTTTACTACAACAGGGTTGTTTTGTTTTTTTTGTGTGTGAATGAATGCCTCATGCAAATTGTTCTTCTCGCGCAAATTCCTGGTTTAGAAAAACAATTTTAAGCTGGGTTCAAAAACAATAAAATATAAAAATTTTTTTCGCAATTTTTTTTTTCCACTTTTTTGCAATTGGAAATTAAATTTTTTAAAACCAAAAATTTCCAAAAAATTTTTTTTCGCAAAACGCAAAAATTAGGTTTTTTTGTCTTTCCCCAAAAAAGTAAATGTTTTTTTAATTTTTCCTGTAACCCCCCTTTTTAAAAATTTTTAATTTTTAAATTTTAAAAAATTTTCCTTTTATACGGGAAAATTTTCAAATTTTTAAATTATAAAATTTTTGAATTCCCTTTCCCCCCAAGATTTGGATTTGGGGCAAGGGATTTAGGGGAGGTTTAAGTAACCACACATCTGCTCTACCACTAGATTTTTTTATAGTTTTTTTTATGTTTTTAGCCCCTTTTAAAAACCCTTTTTTGGTTTTTAACCCAATTTTTTGGAAAAAATTTTTTGAGAAAAACTTTTAGACTTTTTCCCCGTAACTAACCTATTCCAGAACAAAATCATCCTATTTTTAATCATAATTGATATCGGATTACCCCGTCTGCCGAATAAACCCTATACTTAGGTGTTGATTTACAAGGGACTGTTTTTTGGAAAAAACCCGAATTTTTTAACAAAAAATTTTAAAAAAATTTTCCCATCCATTCTTGAAATTTAAAAATTTTTTTGGGAAAAATTAAAAAAAACAAATTAAAATTTTAATTTTTTTCTTTATTAAAAAAGGGGGTTTTTTCCTTTTTTTCCCTTTTCTTATAAATTTAAAAAAACTTACTAAAAATTTTTTATTAAAACCTTATTTTTAAAATTTATTGCCTTTCTAAATTAGAATAAATTTTTTTAAAACAACCCTTTTTTTGTTTTTTAATAAAAATTCCAAATTTGAAAATTTAATTTTAAAAAAATTATTTTTAAAAAAATTTTTAAATTTGGGAAAATTACTCAATGGATAATTTAAAAAAAATTTTTCCAAATTAGGTAATTTATTGAAAAAACCCTTTCCCCCAATGAAAATTTTTTTTGGAAAATTTCAAGTATTTTTGAAAACAATTTTAAAAAGAAAAAAATTAAAAACTTAACTTAAATTTAGGGAAAATTTTTTTTGAAAAAAAACCCAAAAGAAAATTTTTAAAAATTTTTTTCTTTAATTTTTTTTTTTTTTTAAAAAATTTTTAAAAAAAGAAAATTTATTAAAACACGGTTTCCCCCCAAAACCCCCTTTTTCTGTAAACTTTATTTTTAGAAATAATTTTTTTAATGTTTCCCCCAATTAAAATAAAAAAAAAAAAATTCCAAAAATTCGTTTAAAATTTTTTGGAAAAATTTTCTTTTTTAAAATTTTTTGTTTTCCCAATTTAAGAAAATTTTCCCTTTTTTAAAAATTATTAAAAAATTTCCACATGTTTAAGTGAAAAACCCCTTTTCTAAAATTTTAGGGAAAATTTTTTTTCCAACCCCCCTTGGGTTGGTTCCTCCCTTTTCAAAAAATTAAGGTTTTAAATTGGTTTAAAAAATTTTTCCTAGAGTAGTAAAAAAAAAGGGGGAAAATTTTAAAACTTGGTGATCTTTCCCCTTTTCTAAATTAATTTAAATTTTTTCAACCCCAATTTAAAAAAATCTCCTTTTTTAAAAATTTGGTTATAAAAATTTTTTACATGATTAAGTGAAAATTTCCCCCAAATTTAAGTTTAAAAATTTTTCCCCAAAATTCCTTTTTAACCCCAACAAATTTTCATCCAAGGAAACAAAAAAGACCTTTTAAGAACCCAAAAAATTTCATTATTTTATTAAAAACAAAAATATAATTTATTAAAATTTAAAACAAGGGGGAAAAATCCTTCCTTTTTCCCCTACCAGAAGGGGTTGTTCATTTCCCTGTAAAAGAAAAAATCCTTCATTTCCTTTAAAAGTTAAGTTGAGTTAAAATTTGGGAGCTTTCCCAAGGGCTACCAACACCAATTAAAAACCTTTTTAACATTGTGGGGGAAAAACTTTTTAAATTTTCCCCAAATTTTTTTAAAATTGGTTTTTTCCCAAAAAAATTTCTCCCCCAAAAATTTCCCCCCTTTTTAAATTTCCATATTTTATTCAAAAAAACCCTATTTTTTAGGAAAGGAAAAAAAATGACAGAATCCCCTGAAAAAAAATTTTAATGGGTAAAACCAATTACCAAAAAAATTTTAAAAACTTTCTTAAAAATTAACAAAAAACCTTTCAATTTGAATTTTTTTAAAAAAACTAGTTTTTAAAAAATTTTTTGGAAAGGAAAAAAAATGACATGAAATTTTAAAAATTGAATTTTAGGTAAATAGTTGAAAAAAAAATCAAAAATAAAAAAACAAAAAATATCAATATTTTTCGTAAACAATATAAGCTTAAAAGTATCAATATAAATATATCATAAAATAGTACTACCATAACATTGTTTGTCTCTAATCAAAAGGTTTGGACATACAAATGATTTGTTTGTTTGTTTCATTTTACGCCTTTTTCCAACAGTATTTCAGTCACATAGGCCGGTAGCTTCTTATCCATCGTTCCTGGAGAGTTACACCAGTACTAGACTACCTTCCTCCGCGCTGAACTACCAAAGCATCTCCCGGGGATCGAACCCACGCCAGAGAGGTTACTGGATAAGAAGTCATCGACTCTAACCCCTCGACCATGAACAAGGTTAATCTTGCATTGCTAGTTGTTAAGATTAAATGTCCTATTGTTATTGCAGGTTTTCTGTTGGGTTTGAAATAGTCACATTACTACATGTATTAAGTCATATGACAGACAAGAGCAGGCACATGATAAAGAGCCACCAAAGCGGTGGCATAGCCGAGTGGTTAACACATTGCACCAGTTACCTAAGGATCGCTCTCCGTGTTGGTTCAAACCCTGTCAGAGGCAACCAGTGTTGTTTCCTTGAAAAAGAAACTTTACACTCATAGCTCAGTACTGGTTGGTTCCAGGAACGGATTCAAGAGTTTGTCTTACTCTATAAGCTTTAAGCTTCTTACTAATTGAACTTAAATAAATTCTGTATAACCAAAAGAACCACCAATCTTCTACAGAATAGTTGGAATCAACAGAGGTAAGTGATTCTACAGTAATTTGAGCCACGTCATGACAAAACCAACATAATGGGTTTGCGACCAGCATGGATCCAGACCAGCCTATGTACAGTCTGATCAGGATCCATGCTGTTCGCTTACCAACTCTATCACAAGTAGATAAACTGATAGCGAACAGCATGGATCCTGATCAGACTGTGTGGATGTGCAGGCTAGTCTGGATCCATGCTGGTCGCAAACCCATTATGTTGGTTTTGTCGTGACGCGGCTCATTTGTATAATGTAATCTCCAAGACTATTTCCAGCAACAGGGGATTGGTAGTCGTAACCTTTTGGGAGGACAAATTTTGTCACAATTACTATCCTTGGGAAACAAGAATAAAGGCAATAAGGCACTATCTTTGAATTCAAATGAAAATTAGTAAAAAAAAACAAAAAAAAAACTTGTCTCAAAAACTCAAGGAAATGCAGTTTAAGTTTTAATCAATTTTTTTATACTGAAGGGGAATTTTCCAAAATATTTGTGGGAGAAAATAAAATATTTTTTGACAAGGAGCAATGGTAATACTCACCTATAGAACATGTGGAGATGAGGGTCTCCTCTAACAGGTTTGTAGTGCCAGGGATGTAACTCTAACGGAGGCTCCTCGGAGAACGGAGGTGAAATTAGAGAAAACGTCATTGCCAGCAAAATAAATACCACCGGTAGCACAATCTGAAAAAAGTTTGTTAATAACATCATTAAAATATAATATGAAACATTACCAGCACATTATTTAACTGCATTTATCACACACTAATGCCGCTTTAGGGACTGTAAAATAGGTATTGCATGGCCATGCATATTTTGATGTGACCTCATTAGCGTTATACAAACATATAATAGTGTAATCATGTGCTAAATGTTTGTTTTACACTATAGGCATGTCAATGAAAAATGATTTTTTTTTCACTTTTAACTGTCTTTATTTTTGGGTATGTGATAAATTGAATATTATATATTTGTATAGATTCAATACTGATTTATTGATATTTTTTTGAATAAAATAATATTATGCTAGCAGATATATATTATTTTTTATAAATTTGTGTTAAATCTTCATTTCATTCTTTTTACAGATAATTATCTAATTCATATTATCTTAGTCTTATGATGGTTGCAAAATTGGTGTTACTCATGACAGAACTCTAAACACTTTTATAAGCATATAAACATGTTGAATTCTTACTATTTTTTTAATATTTTTTTTTTCGATTGAGTCACACTCACACTGTAAAGGTCATAAGAAATGCTCTTCGTGACAAAACCTCGAAATTTCATGTCCACAACATTAAGTGAATTCACAGTAGCTTTCCCATATGAAAGAATTCAAAATCCCTAGCAGGATTCAAACAAGCCACTGTTACATGTTAGGGCTTACATTATACAGAGTTAGGAACTCGGACATAAAGATCTGAACTCGACAGTCCTAAAATGAATGCAAACTACATTGTATTTTGACTTTTGATCAGCATGAGATAAAAAGCTGAATGTAAAATAATTACCTCAGTTACAAAACCTTTCTTGCTCCTGCGGACATGGTGAAACCTCTTGAAAAATATGGCAAAAAACTGGCGCATCGTCAGTTTCCAACCTGTGACCTTCTGGTGCAGGTTGTGGCTAAATCCATTCTCTCCGTAGTCGCTAATTGGGCCAGATACCACAGAATCTGTAACCAAACATTTTTCACAATATTTTTTATACTTTTCAGACAATGATTTTCTTCATTTCTAAACGTAATTGTTTTATGTGTATAGTTTATACTTTAGTTTTCTCTGTTAATTAAAAAAAAAGATCTTTTGTCTTTTATCTATTTTTAAAACATCAGAAACAAAAAAAAACCCTGTCTATTTAATCACCCTTTTTACATGTTATTTCTATACTAATAATTACTATTTTAAACAAAAATGTCCATTTTGACCTGTGACCTCTTAATACATAGTAACATTTTTTTCCCAAAAAAACATTTCTTCACTATAACTATAACAATTAATTTCAATCACTAACAAGAAAAATATCAATTTTTTTTCATCATTCTTAAATCTATCAAAACATAGGACTGATGGGTCTGTCTAAGGAAATCAGCATAGCTGAAATCAAAACCACTAAATATATAGATTAAAATCAAATGCAGATTTTTGTTACTAGTTAAAATGGTTACTGATTTTTCTATAGTGGCAACAGTTTGTAAAACTGTTTGTAAAACTGTGAAATTTGAAACACAAGCAGGTTTCAGACGTAACTGTAGAACGAAAGTTTACAGACATTAAATAAATACTGGCAAAGAGCTGTGTACTGGTTTGTCTATGTACTTGTAGTAAAACAGAAGTCATGCATGCATTTTCTCAGTTAATTTTATAATTTTAAAAAAAATCAAAACTATAGTTATGACTCAGATACATTTTCATTCATCTTTTTTACATTTCTTTTTTACCTATTCCCTTTTTTTATTATTATTTCCTTTTTAAAGTTTCATTTTCAGTTATAGTTTTTATACTAAAACAATAAAGGTCATATGGGAAAAACTCCAGCTTTACAGGTGGAGGACAACCTCAGGTGCCCTTCCATGCCTTATTTCAGAAAAAAAAGGTGTGCACCTCAGTAAGAACCACTGAACTTCTGTAAACCAGCTAGACAGCTTCCTAACAAGGTAGAATTTAGTCACTCAGTGATTGGCAGATTTTATTTTTCCTCAGACAACCTCAGTTATTCTTATATCAAATCTTGCAAGATAATATAACCAGTGTTCTAACATGCAAACAGTGGAAAATAAATGAAACTTAAAATAAAATCTATATTCAGACAAAAAATACAAAAATACAAAGTCTCTCGAGCAAAGAAAATAAAATAACAGCGCTTATGCAGTTGAAAAAAAAAGACGAGTCACTATGCTTATCAAAGTTATGCTGCTGAAAAAAATTATACAGGGACTTCATGCTTGAATGATTTTTGAACATAAGATTGCTTGATAAAAGATAGCAAGATACAGTTCAGGTTTGCTTATACAAATGTACATGTATACAAAAAAATACTTCAATACCTCTTACTATCAACCGCCTCAGAACTGACATTTAAGAAATTATAAAAATTCTCTCCATGAAATTTATCACATTTATGCTCACGGTTTCTTAATATTTCTTCAAATGATTTGTCTGAATGGCTTAAAATATAATTTTCATTTCTAATGAGTATGTCTGAATGGCTTAAACTACTATTCCTATATTGGAAATTATTCTATACACATAAAGACATAAATATTCATTGATAGAAATTTCTCTTTCAAGATTACAAATTTGACCAAGATAATTTCTTTGATCATGTACATATCAAGATTATAAACTAAATGTCTCTTTCAAATGTACATTTTAGCTCTGGTGGCTTTGTTTCATGAATAAAATAGGTGCTCAACTCATATAACACAACAAATTTGGCCCAAAGTAAACCACATGTAAAGTCAATTATGTTGTTTGACAGTAGTACCATAAAATTCAAATAACAAGACCTTTTATCATTTCAAAACTTGTATTTTGTTAATCAAAAGCTTGGATTTTTAGTTTCTTTACTTGTGTTTACCAATTCTTTTAACAGTTGATCAATCAGATATCAGAGAACATAAGCATTTGAAGGCCAATGTCTACATCCAATAGTATTTTAAGCTACTTTCTACATCCGAAAAATACATTAAAATTAATTTCTGTATCCAAAGACACTTTAGGCCAATGTTTATATAAACTTACATCTATGGCTCATGTTGGTAGAGGGCAATTAGATTTAAAGGCCAATGTCTCCATCAAATGAAATTTTAAGCCAACTATATACAAGGGCTTTTTAAATGAGACTACTTTTTAAGGCCAATGTCTATATGAATCTACTTTCTAAGGCCAATGTCTATATACAAGGGATTTTTAAGGCCAATGTGAATATGACAGTACTTTTTAAGGCCAATGTCTATATGAATCTACTTTCTGAGGCCAATGTCTATATACAAGGGATTTTTAAGGCCAATGTGTACATGACAGTACTTTTTAAAGCTGCAAGCCTCCAGATCAGCCAAAATATTTCAAAAAAATCAATATTGAGCAAAATGTTCTAAAATTTTAAGAAAGGTAAAAACATTCAAGATCCAATTTATATTTTTCATGTCATGTGCAGTTTATGACTAATTTTGAAGTATTTTACTTACCATATTTTCTACTGCGTTACTAACACAGTAAAGGCTATTTTTGCATATGTTGAAGACTTTTTTGTACTTTTCTTGGATTGTAAGTGCTGATTGCAATATGTAAATTATTTTATTTGTTTACCTCACAATATTTTACTTTTTAAATACATTTCCAAAATTTTCATGAAAATTAACATGAATCTGGGAGCGTGCTGCTTTAAGGCCTGTATATGACAGCAACAATTTAACAACTGGATCAAGCCTTACCTGTATCTTCGTCTGCCATCAGATCTGTCTTACTGTCAACTCTGTTTGTAGATCGTCTCCCCAACAGTGATAACTTCTTCTTACGTTTAAAACTCAATCTGGACACGCCCCTTGGTATTCTACCACCTTAATTAAATAGTACAAACATCAGTTTAAATGATTTTTTCTGAAATTTTGTTTGAATATCAACAGTAATGAAGTAAAAAAAACAAATGACTGAGGAATATCTCTGGTACATATTTAAGGCATTATTTCAGGTAGAAATAGACACAGAGTATAGTAAACGTAAGCTAACTGGATTGCATCTTCACATGAAAAATTCGACCTCTCTAGTGCAATTTACACCAAAAGTATTTGAAGAGCAGCAATTACCACTCAGCAACCAACCAATTTTAAGTTAAATGGATTAAGCTCATAAATATAAACCAACAATGCCATTTGGATACAACCGTGTTCCTTTTTCTATGACATAGTACTTATATTTTGAGTGAAATCAATGGATTAGTTTACCATCAGCCATTTCATCCAATTTGTTTCTTTTTAGTTCTTCTTCAACATCCACAGTGTTTTCTTCTGCAACTTTCAGGAAAACCTGCGACAAAGAAAAGATTAAATCTGATTATATAATTGTATTATTACTAAGGTAGTTAAATAATATTGTATTAATAAATCATGTTAAAGGGACTCCAATGAGTTTTTTTACTTGATGGAACTTGAAATAATTTTTCTATATTAGTTTATATAAACAATAGAAAATCCTGTCTGATACGCAAGAAAGTCACTATATATCATAAGCAGTTCTTGACGACTTAGTCAAGCCAATCATACAACATGCAGATTTCACAAGTTAATACATTCAACTATACCTCCTCAAGGCTGGTATCCGAGATGCCGAAACTTGAAATGCCGAGGTCAGTGTGGGTGTATTCTAGCTGCTGGAACAATTTTTCAAAGTCGCCCCTGTGAGCAGCCTCGGTTGGCATCTGATAACACAGTTCAGTCATGTTGTCTTCCACCAGTCTCGCCTCCGGTACATACTTCTTGATGAATGACGTCACTTTCTTGACAGAGAATCCTGCTTGAAATATTCAGAGAAATAATGGTTATGTTCTCCGAGTGATAAAGAAAATCATTCTATAAGTCAAGTGTAAAATTATTTTTATCAATATATGTATATTTTTGTATTTTGTATGATTTTCAAAATATTCAAAGGCAACATTTCCATGAAATTTGTGCTATTATAGATTTTAGGATATTAGAATCATTTCAAACATTTTTGATTATTTAACCAAAAACTTCCAAAACATTTACAATGTTTCTCAAACATTCTAGGATATTTCGTGTCAATTTCACAATGCTATGATGCATGAATGTTTTTTACTAATCCATAGGTCACATTTGCTGCAATTTTCCACTTTTTCTTGGCAGTAAATGTAAATATTTTCCTAATATCAATGATAATTTCAGACCGTGTCAATTACGACGGTATTTACCGGGATATGTTGTGTCATCACTAGGTGGCGTGGGCGGATCACTGTCCGATTTCCCGTCAGCATAACCTTCATCATCATTATCGTTTGTTAAACTCGGCTAAAATTCAGATAATCGGACATAAATTTGCAAATATAAAATACACTTTCAAAATTTCTATTATTATATCATACGAAAAATGAATAACAAATAGTATCGTCGAGTGACCCGTTTTTACGCTGCCCTATTTCGACGCCATTTATATTTTGCATCATAATTGATATAAGCGGCCGCTTACGTCATCACTGTACTACGCTATAGCAAAAGGGGAATCCTCTAGTTGGTTAGGTAACAATATGTAGTAAATAAGACGCCCAAAGGTAAGATTTAGCATGTTATACCTTATTAAAGAGATTTTTATATGATTTCACTAATGCAATTTTGACCCTCACTTTACTATGTCATGTTTTCCTTGCAAAAATCGGCTGGAAAATACCTCCGTGTCTGCTGACCTCATTTCCTTATTCTCGGGTCAAGTGGCAGTAAAATTACCCAATAGTGTTGTTTTTGGCGCATTTTTTCACCCTAAAGCAACCTGTACGTGTTGTAGATTTTTTTACGGATATTAATTGCTAAATGAATGTTAATTGAAAATTAATTGGATATGTTTATCTTATTTGGATGGAATGAATTGCCATATTTTCATTAGTTGCTCCACTAAATGTATTATTTTGTTTTTGCAGGTTCGACAAAGAAAGTAAAGGTGCTATTTTCCAACCTATATTTTTTCAGCAGAGGAGGTCAAACAGACTAGGGAAACCGTCCAAACCACTGTAAAAATACAACAATAGCATTTATCACATATAATTATGCTTTATTTATGAAAGAAATAAAGAAAAGATAAACTAGTTTTCACTTGTTGATACTTTGCAGGTCTATGCTCTTGATATTGGTGAACAACGTAAGTAAAAGAATTATGGTGTACAGTCTCCTATCGTGTGTAAATAAATTAGCCAATCAATAGCGTCGTTTTAGGGCACTCTCAATAAAAATGGCCGCTCCTGGGTGAAGTGAAAGTAGGATTGTTTATGAAAAGGAATAGCTGGAAAACGGCTTATATTTACCAATTTCATAAAGGTTAGAGATTTTTTAAAAAGTTAAAACATCTTATACAATACAATCACATCGTTTTTATAGACGCATACAAAACAATCCTTAAGGGCGTCGAAACTGGTCACTCGAGGATATAGTTTACACTTTTATTCAATCAAACTTAACATCAAAATGTTCCCAGATATTTAATAAGATTGGAGAAATATGGCCACTTAAATAACAGGGAATGCTGTAAAGCAACTGTCAGATGACGTAAATATTCTATCAGCTGAGAGTTAAAGCGAGAATCTACTCAATGTATGCAAATAACTGGCAAACCAGATAGCAAACACTGTGCGAATAGTATATTCAGCAAAACGATTAAAGCAAGCTAGTCTCAGGGGAAAACCAAATCAAGCAGTAACAAGGCAAGCTAGGATTGCTAGACTACGTGTCATTTGGGCAAAACCTAGAAACACAACTTGACAAGAGATTTAAGGACTTCTTGGCAAGCGCACTGTACTCCCGGCTTGATATATGATCAAAGCTAAAACTATGAATGACAGGTTATGAAAACTACTGGTATTTGCCCCTTAACCGACGGGAATGAGGTCATGACCCCACCACCGATATCGGAGAAAGTACAACCAGCAGACAAAAACTTTATGACACAAAATGCAATGAAGTTTTTGGTTCGCCTGATAAACTCTAACAGAATTTTTCCACCGTAATTGACTAACTTAAAATGAGTGTTCAAAGACGTAATACTAAAATTGATGTAATATGAATAATGTAAGATACCAAGATATTTAAACAACATTATTAACGTGAAAAGCCTGTATAACATTTATATTAAAAAACTGATTACAACTTTCAAGTATTTTAAAAAGATAGAAAGAACAAGATTTACGACACTGACATTGTCTTTAAAAAGCACCTTTAAATGTCATATTGATAATGTTCATTTACAATTTCTGCACACATAGGTTGATTCATGGAAATGTTATGCTGTATCCAATGAATTTTCTTGTTCTTTGCTCACAGGTATGTTGGGTGGGCGGGAAGTGAAAACTAATCTAATGTACTTGTAAAACTGGCTGTAAGCTAGCTGTTCGGCGAAAAGACACAGATGCACAATTTTCTCGAGCTTTTATACAGTTAAGCCTGTCTGACTTATACCCGACTTACTGAAATTAGCCCAACTATATTAAATGAATGCTGGGAACCAGGCAATACCTACGACAAATGCCGAACAAATCCAAATAACCGACAACCATACCAAATTGTTCCGAATGCTATAAACATACAGATTAATTGAGAGCTTTGACGACAAATAACAGTATTTTCTTGAAAAATAAATGTAATTATTGACAGTCGTAAATAATTCTTATTATTTACAAAAATTATCAACTGTTTTTAATATAAAATTCAACTCCTATGACTAAAGAGATGTGACTGAGCAAAATCAGTTAAGTCTGCAGTCTCAATCACTTGGCCATATCAAATAAACAGATAACTTTCAAAGGAAATCAATTTCTGATCTTTCTTTACTGAGTGTCTCTAATCAGATATGAGTTTTATCCACAAATACAACTATATCTGAAAGAAATTTCTAGAACTACATATCTGTATTTCTGACATGATTCATTTGGCCGAAAGAATGAAAGGAACAACACTCTAATTTCTGTAAATGCTGCCGAAAAAAGAATTTTTCAATGTAGTTTTTAATTTTTTCACAGAGAGCAGCAGATAACAAACTCACCAATACACTAGTAACCGTCCGTACACTACCAGCAGAAAGTGGTCGATCTTGATTCATCATCAACTGTTCCTTCAAAATGAGGTCCTCATCAATGTCATTATCACTGCGTACTAACGTAAGGTAGTATCCGTTACCATAGTGATTCTTCAAAAACAGACTTGACCCTATACAACACAGACGACCTTGAGAGATGATCGCAATACGGTCACCCAGTACGTCTGCTTCATCCATGTGATGTGTAGACAGAATAATTGTACGACCTAAAATATCAAATGGCACTGAACAGAAAAGCAGACTAGCTCTATATTTTTTGTTTGCATAGGTATGTCAGTATAGCCTTTATAATTCAGACAATTAAACCTTTAAAGCTAAGTGTTATAAGGAGTGAACATGTGAAAGTCAAAATAAGTTAACATTTTGCCATTATTCCTTAACTTTGCATGAATGATAAAATTTCTCACTTAGTCCAAGGAAATTTCTGCTGATTACATTGGATATATCCCCAATGTTCAACTTATTAAAAGAGTGGAGTGTCTTTTTATATTTTAGGTAGATTTATACTTTATCTTACACAACTTTCATTATCAACCCTTGGTCAATCACCATAGTAAGTCAATCTTTTGAAATATAAAGTCAATTCAGCTCAACCGGACAATAATAAAATGGGCATAAAGTTACTTTAAGTACCTTTCTTAAGCTTCAACAGAAGCTGCCATATAGCTCTCCTAGCATATGGATCCACGCCCGCAGTTGGCTCGTCTAAGATCACAGTCTTTGAGTTTCCTACAAATGCTATGGCAACAGACAGCTTTCTCTTCATACCACCTTTAATATAACAAGATCACTTTATAATAAATTACTTTTACCCTCGGGTAACCTTGATTAGATACCTCAAGTATTTTGAAAGTGTATGTTTAATACATTACTAGTATATTTCTCTTTATTCTGACATTGGTTATAAAAAAATTTTGCCATTACATAAAATTAACTATGATGTTTAAAAAAATCCTATTTTATTCCTACATAAAAAACATGTTGTTTGACTTTGGAACATTAACAAATATGGTGTAGACTCAAGGAAATGGTCAAATCTAGGACATCTAACAATATTTCTTAGCTATTTTAGCAGACAAAATATACATTAAACTGTTAACAAAATGCATACATAATGAATTGTAAAGAATCAGTCCCTTTATCTTCCAAAAGTAAACTACTGGAATTACGATGACCACTTTATAGTGTAATAACTGGTATAATTTACATTTGTCTGATAAAACAAACTAAATAACTTTGACAGGAATTATGAAAACCTACCGGACAGATTGCTCGAGTGTTCTTTACGTTTGTGCGGCAATCCGACATCTTTTATCATCTGCTCCATCTCCGCTTGAACGTCCTTTGATGAAGAGCCCTTTAACCGAGCATAAAACCACAGGTGCTCTTCAACTGTCAACCTAAATATCAAACATAATGATTGTAACAAAAACTTCTTATTCTATACAATTACATGTATAGGACCAAATTTTAAAATTTCAAGTTTGCTATAATTGTAAATATTGAATACTGAAGATTAATATAAAGTCTTATTTAGGCGTGTCATGGTTATTTGTTTAAATGGGTTTAGTCAGTTTTAGCCAAAAATTGGTTAGAAAATTTTGTTAACCCTGACACCCTTTATCTTATTATAAAAGTTAGACAGTATGGCTGTAGCTGTGTAGTTTATGTTCAGTGCTTTTATGTTGTCAAATCTGGTGGCAAAACTCGCCCCTTATATATATATTTTTTTAGATCCATTGTACAATAAGAGTGGGACAGAAAGGGACATTGCAGTTTGAAAACATAAAATGATGTTTCATCGATTTCTAAATTATCCCCTTCGTGACACAATTATTTTCTACATACCATAGGCCCTACCACCTATCTCATAAGAGAGACAAAATCTCCGAATACACTTCTGTTCTTTAACCAGCTGGATAGCATCCTCATGTGAAAAGTATTCAGTCGACAGACAGAGTGTAAGGTCTTGAACCAACGGCAGTAAGGGGCAAGTGATTGGACATCAGTGACCTTAACCAACATGAAAAAAGAACTACTACTTACCAGTCAAACAGCACATTATGTTGCGGACACATTCCTAGACTGTGTCTAATTTGATCCATCTCTGAGCGAATATCATGACCGTGAATAAATGCCGTACCCTCAGTTGGTGGGAACAATCCTGTCAAAATTGACCTGAAACACAAGGTATGATAATAATGAAGATAATAATGTAATATTCTTAAAAGGAATGAGTCTTCAGAAGACTAAATTCTATCGTAACAAATAAGCAACTTATCAAGTAATTAGAAATGCAAATTATCAATTATAAGCAAATATAAAGACGAAAGTTTAAAGTATAAGAGTTGTTGGTAGGGCAGTGTGCTTGACTGAAGTTTAAAACTCATTTCCTTTAGTAGTTCTGGAAATGTCATATTGCAGGCAATTAAACCAAAGTGTGACACAGACACCAATGGCTGGGTGAGTACAAAAACTCTATTCTATTCTTTGAATAGGCAAGCTTAAAAAATCCAAATTTAAGATATGAACTCACATTGTTGTTGTTTTACCAGCACCATTATGTCCGAGGAATGATGTTATCTGATCCTCGTAAAAGTTTAGACTCAGACCGTCAACTGCCATACGATTGGCTGACGAATATTTCTTCTTCAGATTACGAATAGCCACGCCCACTCTTTTACCCTTTGGTTCCGCCTCCATTTTGTCAGCATCTATATATGAACATTTGAAAATAACATTAAGCATTGAACAAAACACTGTTTAATGACATGTTTTTAGTGAAAAAGGAACTTATACAAGCATACTAATAATAATCGGTGTAAGATTTTCATATTTTAGCTATAAATCAATTACCCTGCTGGAACAAACAGTAATGAGCCATAGCTACAAATACACTTTTACTCTAAAAACCTCCAATTTTCATTTTGATATATCCAAATACTGATAAAGAATTTTTTTTTAAAATGAGTGTTTGAAGTTGAGCAGATTACGGGTAAACATACAAAAGTATGGAAATCATTATAGAATTATAATTTCACTCAATAAGAAAAACTAACAATAGTTTTACCTTGACCATTTAGTTCCATATTAGCAGATCTGTCTGCCCTGTCAAAGTTATCACTACTACCACACCAGTAGGATTTGGTGAAAGGGAAATAAAACGGCTTTGGTATACCATATTGACCTGCAAGATATAAATAAAGTGAACAATATAAGACATACATGTGTAAAAGTATGAAAAATTATCAAAAGTACAGAAGTTTGAAGTAAAATCAGGCAAATATATTTATATTTATCTGACTTGTATTAAAACTAAATCTTTTGGAAATAAAAATCTATAGGTGAAATGAATTCATAATATAAAACACACTTATCACATACCCTTGAGTAAATAATGCTTTGATACAGCTTAAAATTATGCCAAGGTATGACGAAAATCATCCCAGTGACCTTGACACATTAACTTCTAACCCGAAAAAACCATTGTACCAACATTTGACCATTCCATTCTAACATACTGGTCAATAAATGCTTAATGTGGCATTTCATTCTATATGACAGAATGTTGCAGGCATTCACATAGATCATATATGCTTACAAGGAAAACTTGCCACAATGTACCAAGTATTAAGGCGAACAGATCAGTGTCACTTACCTGGGAAAACTGCCTCAATGTACCATGTGAAGAGGGCATAAAGTACTGCATCAATCAGCATCATGGCAATACAGTGTAGCATGTTAAAATCATCATCATTCACGGGACTAATAGCCATGTTACTCCACTGCAGGCCAATAGCTTGCTCCTCCCACAATGCAATAAAGTTACACCCATACCCAAAGGCTACATTGGACGAGAGGCCCTGGAAAACAAGTAAAATACTATGGATAGTGGTGGCCCTGGTTTACAAATTAATGCATAAATAAAAAAAAAATTGCCAAAAAGTGCCACAGTTTTTTGTTGAATGTTTCTAGATAACACTGTTAGCAAATTTGAAGTAAATTTTAAGTAATGCATTTAAATATCCAAGCATAAGACTACAATTACAAACTAATTTATTCAAGTTGTAAAAACAAAACTCCAATACTTTGATAACTAGAGTGAAATAGCATTCTTTTTAAGCAATGGAGGGGCCATGAGTTGCATTAGGTTTGAAAGTAACAATTCTAAGATCACAATCAACTAAAATTATTTATGTTTTAGTACCTTATCTTAAGACAAAAATAAAAATCTTACCACGGCCATCTTGGTACTTCTAGTGAGGACCTCGTCAAATTGAAGCATCAACATGTAAGGCAGATAACCAAGGAAGTATATAAATCCAGCACAGCAGGCGGCCAAGTTCGGGCGCGAGAAAAACACGCTGATTAGGAAACATTTTATTATCGTGACAATTGCAAATATTGTCATGAAGAATAACACTGCAGACGCGTCCGAGTGCTCGAGCACCTTTCCTACCTGTAATGATATAAACATAAGATTATAAGTGAAATTTTCTTTTAAATATTTGCTTCCATACTGACATTTTTTTAAATTTTCATGGAATCAAGTAAATAAGGTAGTATATTAGTGAAGCTACATTTGGAATGACTTGGCATTTCTAACCTGTTTCAGATACAAAGCTTTCAATTCTGAATTTAATTTTTTGTACAAGGGAAAGGATCATTTTTATTCATTATAAATCCTTTAGAGAAACTTTCATATAAAATGTTCAATCAAAGATGGACCTTGAAAAAATAAGTTGGAAACTATAAATATTTTTTTTTTTTTTTTAAATGTAAAAATACGAACAACATGAAATATTGTACAAAAAGAATGCCACATCTCAAAAAGCCATGTTACCCCTTCAATAAATTTCATAACCTGGTCCTTCAATATGTAATGTTGCTAATAATTGAGACCTGTCTGTTAAAGTGATTAATACTTAATTAAGCAAGCATGGGAAATTTTTCTCTCGCCTGCAGGACGAGTAGCTTCTAAATCCAATGTAAAGGCAACATTTTTAATCTTGTCCTTCATTAAGTTCTCTAAAATTCTACACGTAATTACGAGCGGACAAGTGGAATTTTCGATTTCTGTTTGGGGTGGTTATGTAAAATGGTTATTCTGTATCACAGCACAAAAAGCCGTCACTTTACCTTTAGCATTATCACGAGTATAAGAATCGTCGCAAACATCATCACAAATGCGTTAATAAACCAAGCCATCCAATGCACACCATTTCCAAGCCCCATAATCTTCATAACTTCCTTCAGGCGTCTGTCCTTCTCATATACAATGCTCTTACACAACATGGCTGTCGTTAAAATCCACGCCAAGATCATGAATAGCGGCAACATCCTCGAGATTGCGTAAATAAATCTGAAATACAAAAAATTTAAAACTAAATGTTTATAGCTTATGTTGTAGGTTTCAATTTCTATAATGTATTTCAACCAATTGCACATGGATAGTAATGTACAAGGATTCCTTTCCTTAATTTTCATCATTCAAGTCACCTTTGTAGAATTACTAACTTTCTATAAACCTTTGTTAATTAACAGTTGAAAAAATGATGTAGGATTTGAAATCACTGCCTGTAAAGGTCATGTGATTCAATGTCAGTCGGTATTCTTAAATTAAAAACAACTTAAGTTATGCATGTATCAGAAATGTAAATTAAATTTTTTTTTAATAAATTGTATTTCACTTTTTACAATCTGGCAGCAAGAGTAACTAGCCTATGCCACTTGCAGAAAGCGTAGCCAGCCTGATCACACTTGATGTTGTTTTTCAGAAAACAAATTGTCTCTTAAAATTGAAATCCATTAAACAGACATTTCAAAAATTAAATTGCTAGTCCATTGTCATTTTTATAGATTTAAATTATATAAAGATATATCTCTAATGCCTGCAGTTAACACAATTTTCGTTTGAATTTTGAAAAATAAAAAGTTCCGAATGTCTTTATGAAACAAATATGTTGGGTATATTTCCTTTTGATTGGCACATGCATGAAATCGTTGATAAATGGTTAAAACCTTGCTTAAAAAAGCAGCATAAAATTTTGTTCCAAATCATTCTACACTGTTTACAAAAAGATTTTATGTATGTTAAAAAGTAGAAACATTCTATGTTACAAGTTTTCAAGAACTGGCCATAATAATCATGGAAACAACATAATCTTACCGTTTTTAAGTTTTATAAAAATATTTCATTAAATATAGCTTAATAACCCTTTAAATATGAAAGAGTTAGTATATGAAACGGTAAAAATGAAAGCGTGCAAATTGAGTATAATATATAAGATAACAATGTTAGTGGCATGATGTAAATGTTAGTAAAAAATGTTGGCTTGGCCCTAAAAACCTCAACAAAACCGCAACAAGTTCCTTAAAAGTTGGTTTGTTATGTTTGAAAATGAGTCACACCAACACCAATCGGGTCATATGACAACTTCCCAGCTTAACTAGCTGAGGAAAACCTCAGGTGCCTTTCCTGCATTATTTCAGACTTAAACAGGCACCTGAGTAGAACCACCGATGTTCTGTAAGCTAGCTTCCTCAAATGAAAGAATCATGAATCCATAGTCCCTGACAGGATTCGAACTAATAGCTGAAAGGAGCAAGTAAGATGAAGACTGTAAACACAGTTACTCATCCATGGAGACCACATCTCAAATGTTCAATTCATTTGTCATTAACTTTAGAAAAAATAAAAGCAAATTAGTTTTTTTTTAAAAGTTTTGGTACTCCTGCTGTACAAACTAATGTGGAAAAAAAAACCTTCCCAGATTATCCTAAATAAACAATTTCAATTTCTCAAAATTTATTGTTATATTCCTTCAAAAACACCTAAAACCTCCTATATCATTATTACATTGTTTTTAAATTAATAGTTATATATACTTCCCCTTTTATTAAATTAAAATATCAAAATACCAGAATTGCAAATTTAGCCCTTTCATGCAACTTATTAAGTTAATGTATTACATTTAAAGTGAAGATCTAAAACAGTGATAAATCAATGCCAAACCAATTAAGCAACTCACTTATCTTCGAGCCAGCATGGATATGGGAACTGTTGAGCTACTATTCCAACAGGTAGATTACCTCCCTTTGTTTGTACACGAATCATTGCATGTTCTATCATATCTTGAATATACGCAAAACCATAGAGGAAATATTTTAAATCTGGCCATGGCCTACTTCTCGGACCTGGTCGAGGGTACCTAAATGATAATATGACTGGGTGAGTCGTAAAAAAACCAAGTTCGGATGATAAAGATATGATAGTTATATGGGGAGAGTCTACTGTGTCGAGAAATGATACACGCAGCCGATTACTCACTTATCTTCAGTATAACATGGGTACGGGAACTGCTGCGCAATAATTCCGACATCCGATGTTACCGTTATTCCGGTCTGAATTTTAATAACTGCATGCTCTAACATATCCTGTATATATGCGAATCCATACATGAAATATTTAAGGTGCCATGGCTGACGCCTCGGTCCAGGTCTCGGATATCTGAAAACCGTAGTTTATACAAACAAACATGTTAGTGAAAAGAAATGTTAAATTAATTCCTTTAATGCAACAATACAAACTATTGCTTCACTTCAACATATTGCATAGGATCTTTTGTCAAGCTGTATTTCAAAATAAGAAAGTTTTTGAAGGTTAAAAACTCAAATAAAGATATTTAAAGTAATGACAAAATCAATTCCTTTTTACCTTTGAAACAAATATATAACTTTCATCAACATATTTTTTTAAAGGAAAATGCCCAAGAAAAAGGCATCTTTTATGTCACAATAACATTTCTCAGCTTAAAGGGCAACTTCCAGCTTTACTTGGGTTGTAAGAGATTAGTTCTGAACATTTATTCAAGCATAAACGAAACCTGCCATTTAACCAAATGAATGACTTGACCAAATATAAATTTCCCGCATGATTCTATCATACAATGAGAATAGGCAAATATCAATGTATACATTTCTAAGGAAAACCTGCAAAAATTAGGGCGAGATGGCCTAGTGGTTGAAGCGTCCTCCCCTCAATCCTGAGATCACAGGGTTCAAGTCTTACTGAAGTCATAATCATGTTTCCTCATAATACACCAGTACTGGTTCATTCAGAGAAATGTTCGAATAATCTCTGAGCTTAGTCACAATCAAGCTACAATCAATATTGATAATCCAGCAAAAAAAATCGAAAAATATTCTAACCCAGCAAAAAAGAAATCCAAAAAAAAATCAAACCCAGCAAATAAACAGATAAAAATCTAACCTGTCTCGAACCCGTTTAGTGCTATCAACCTTGTCAACATCCATTCGTATCTTATATTGTAAATTTTTAGGCATCACAGTTGTTGACTCGTCCATCCCCGGAAATTCAATGGCCGCCCAAAACAAATCGTTGTCGATCATTGCTATCCCATCATCCATCATTTGTTGCCTGTTTGTATAGCCGACAAACTTGTCAAAGTTGAAACACTGTAACACAATATATTTAAAGTACTTATAATATGCTATCATAAAACATTTGGTTGTTGGTTTTTTAACAGCATCATCATTTTTAATCCATAGTCGTCTGAAGTCAAAACCATCTAGCCTTTGCCCCCAGTAGAAAGCCAGTCCAGCTTGCACATCCATGCAGTCTGACCAGACTCTTAGCAGTTGGTAGCGTAAGTTTTATATCTGGACACTCTAATTCCCATAGCTTTAAATCGACTTTTCCAAATTTAAAGCTGAGTAAGTATATTAGGCAAAAGCAACAGGTTAAGATGATGTTATTACTTTCTTGCTTTTGTATCTGGACATGACTTCAAGCATTTTATATATCTGTGAATTATTACATTCTGAAGAAGACAGCATATTAATGCCAACTTTTCATAACACAACTTCCTAACATAACTAAACAATGTCCTAAACAGAATTCAGACCTGCAGACTTAATTTAAAAAGTAACATTTAAAACAAAACTGATATGTCTACATATGGACCTTTCCAGTGTTTACAGATTTATGTAAATTGGCTAACTTGTTATCCAATTGCTACACTGAGATAGTACATAGTCACTGGTTGACCTGGTTTGCACAAAAGAACACATGGTTTTGTTTGTGATACTGTTTGTGAGCAGTTGACCTAGCAATGAATGGAAAAGGTGTGGCTAAATGTTCCGCTACGAAAAACCGGAAAGGTCCATTTTCAATGGGAGAAAACTTACCTTAATATATTCACCGATTGTACTAAACAGTTCATCAGTATATCTCAGTGAATCCCTCCAGTCATACTGTGAGGTGTTAGCTCCGTTGCTAAGGTAACGTTTAAGGAAAGAACACACACTGGATGTGTTGAATGTACTATTTGGACTCAATATGGACTCGGCATATGTAGAACCCAATGAGCAAAGACTGCTATCAACAACTAGCTGTAACAAATAAAAATATTCATTGTACAATACATTTAATTTGTGGCAAATATGTTTCAGTATTGTTTTGGTATGTTAATTTTTTTCAGGCCCCATTTTGGGTTACCCCATTTATTTCCTTCACTATTTAACCATTGCAGGTCAAAGTTCATTCGGCGGCATGGCTGAGTGGTTAACGTGTCAGACTAGTAATCTAAGGATTGCTGGCTGCATGGGTTCTGACCCAGTCAGTTGTTCCCTTGAGCAAGAAACTTCACATTCATTGCTTAGTACTAGTTGGTTCCAGGAACAGATTCAAAAGTGTTTCAATAAGCTTAAAGCTTCAAACACAATCAAACTAAAATAAATTTGTATTAACTAAAGCACATTCCACAATATGTTTACAAATTATATTATTACAGTATTATCTAGAACTGTATTTGTAAGTTGTATTGCTTGTAACATTTTTTTTTTACAACTTTTAGTAGTATTAAATCAAGCCATAACACAGAGGGTCTATTCCAGAGTTGTATTTAATATATCGCAATGCAGATTAGTATAGAAAATAAACTTATCAGTCAACAGAAATACAATTATTCAAGGCTGAAAATATACAAAATGCAGACATATTTCTCCATAATAGGGTTACATTGTACAGAAAAATTAAAATTCCACTTGATTTTGCAGTATATAAAAACATAATTTTACAATATACTAACTCTAAGAGCTTCTACTGTTCGACTATTATTGAGAAAGTCAAATAGGTCAGAAGAGTAGTTAGCCCATGCGTCTGCTAAATTTCCAATGTTCTCAAGGTCACGGAAAAATTGCTGCGTCTGCAAAAATATATGAAATAAGAATTCAGACATGATAGGTCATTTTATAGTTATACAAAAAAATATATAAAATTTCAGTTATTAGTTTTTAATTTTCACTGCATTGAAGTATACAGCTTGATTTGTTGAATATATAATATATTTAAACTTCACTTATCTTTAGATAATGATATCTGTAAATATATATGAATACAATATTAATAAGAAATATTTAGCATAATTACGACAAATTCACACTTAAAAAGTATCACCTTTTTATCAATAAATCTGAAAAAATCAGATATTATGCTTAATTTAATATTGTTTAGTCAGAACCAGTAAGTAACTTCCTCTGCTTCAAAAAAATCTTATTAAGTAATAAAATCACTTCCCTTTAAAACAAAACCTAACCCCCCTTAATATTTTAAAAACACTTGTCCATTTTTGAAACTTTTGAAACTGGACAAAACCATTCATTATTTTCAGAAAAAAATTCCAACAGTGTGCTGAATGAAAAGCAAACAAGTGAAGACCATGATCAGATGGCAACTATGTGCTGACTGATATTTATCTGCACTGGTTGCATCGGTAGATTCAGTTGTCACCAACATGCTACAGATTAATAAGCACATATCAATAAACAAATATTTTGAAATAGTTTTTCTTTGATGTTTTTTACAAATCTGGTTATGTTTGTAGTTTAATTTACATTATTAATGATTTCCTCCATTACAACTTACATTATTAATGATTTCCTCCATTACAACTTACATGATTAATGATTTCCTCTGTTACAACTTACATTATTAATGATTTTCTCCATTACAACTTACATTATTAATGATTCCCTCCATTACAACTTATCCTCTGTTACAACTTACATTATCAATTGTTTCCTCTGTTACATAATAAATGATATCCTCCATTACAACTTACATTATTAATGATTCCCTCCATTACAACTTATCCTCTGTTACAACTTACATTATCAATTGTTTCCTCTGTTACATAATAAATGATATCCTCCGTTACAACTTACATTATTAATGATTTCCTTCATTACAACTTACATTATTAATAATTTCCTTTGTTACAACTTACAGTATTAATGATTTCCTTCGTTACAACTTACATTATTAATAATTTCCTCCATTACATAACATAACATAACATATAGTTTATTAGCATAATATGTGTTGACATACATACATAGCCATTTACAATGCAAGAAGTACAGACATGAAATTTTTAACAGAAGAACATGATCAAACAATTCAAAAAGGATAAGTATATTGATAACATGTTACATTCAGTCAATTTTCAAAAAACAATACAAATTTTCAACTGTGACTAGATCAGTAAATAAAAATAACTATAAAATTGCGTTTCTTTGATCATTATATAGTATGATAGTTATAAAATACTAAAGAAATCGCCAGTGTATTTAAACATTGTTATTGGTATTTCGTAGTTGAAAGGCAGAATATATGAATTTAGCAACGTTGGTAATACTTTTTGAGGATTCGCATGATAGAAGGGTTATGAACTTTTGGATTGATGGCCATCTACAATAATATGGTTTAAAATATTTGGTTCTTAGTTCACTATATTTCGGGCATACTAATAAACAAGAGCCACCGCCGGGCGGGGGCAACGCTCGCCTTTTTACTTTTTCTAAACGCAAACATAGAAAGGTTTGAACATATATTGACGTTTCCTTTTTATAAATTTAGTTGGTCTGTCTTGTCACATTAGTTTTGTTTATATATTTTGAATATATATGAATAGAAACATTAAGCATATTTCTAAAAATAGCAACAGTACGCAATTTCTTAAAATAGCAACATGACGCAATTTCTAAAAATAGAAAAAAATGACGCATTTCTAAAATAGCAACAATGACGCAATTTCTAAAAATAGAAAAAAAATGACACAATTTCTAAAAATAGAAAAAATGACGCAATTTTCTAAAAATAGAAAAAATGACGCAATTTTCTAAAAATAGCAAACAATGACGCAATTTTAAAAAATAGAAAAAAAATGACGGCAATTTCTAAAAATAGAAAAAAATGACGCAATTTCTAAAAATAGAAAAAAAATGACGCAATTTCTTAAAATAGAAAAAAAATGGCACAATTTCTTAAAGTAGAAAAAATGACGCAATTTCTTAAAAAATAGAAAAAAAAATAAAGCAATTTCTAAAAATAGAAAAAATGACGCAATTTCTAAAAATAGAAAAAAAAATGACGCAATTTCTAAAAAATAGAAAAAAATGACGCAATTTCTAAAAATAGAAAAAAATGACGCAGTTTCTAAAAATAGAAACAATGATGCAATTTCTAAAAATAGAAAAAAATGACGCAATTTTATATATATATATTATATGTGTGTGTATATATATATATACATGCATTATATATATATGCATGTATATATATATATATCTATATATATATATATATATTATCTATATATTATATATATCTATATATATATGCATATATATATTCAAAAAAAAAAAAAAAAAAATATATATATATATACATGTCTATATATATATATATATATATATATATATATTATATATATATATATATATATTCAAAAAAAAAAATATATATATATATATACATTCTATATATATATATATAATATATATATATATATATATTATATATATATATTATTCAAAAAAAAAATATATATATATATATACATGTACATCTATAATATATATATGCATATATATATTCAAAAAAAATATAAAAAATATATATATATATATCAAATATATATATACATACATATATATATACATGTATATATATATGTTATATTTGATATATATATATTTGATATATTATATATATATATATATTATATATATATATATATTATTATATATATATATTTGTATATATACACATGTATATATATATATTGATTTGATACATATATATATATATATATATATATACTATATATATATATATTATATATGCATATATATATTCAAAAAAAAATATATATAATATATATATATATATTATATACATATAGATATTTATATATATATATATTTGATTATATATATATATATATATCCAAAATGTAAAAGTTTAAAACAATACGGATAAAAATAGCGGGAAAAAAAAGAATGAAGTGATGCCTTTTCCAGTTTACATTGCAATTGTTTATTAATGGAACAAATATTTTAAACCATATTATTGTAGATGGCCAATCAATCCAAAAGTTCATAACCCTTCTATCATGCGAATCCTCAAAAAGTATTACCAACGTTGCTAAATTCATATTATTCTGCCTTTCAACTACGAAATACAATAACAATGTTTAAATACACTTTGGCGATTTCTTTAGTATTTTTATACTATCATACTATATAATGATCAAAGAAACGCAATTTTTATAGTTATTTTTTATTTACTGATCTAGTCACAGTTGAAAATTTGTATTGTTTTTTGAAAATTGACTGAATGTACATGTTATCAATATACTTATCCTTTTTGAATTGTTTGATCATGTTCTTCTGTTAAAAATTTCAATAATTTGACCTTCAAAGACAATGTCATTAATGAGTGAAGGTCAAGGTCTTTCGGTATATTTTTAACAGTTATCTTTGAAGATTATTATGTTCAAGTTTGAAAACAATCCATTTAAAAATAACAAAGTTACAGCCAATTATAGCCAAAAAAATGAAAATTTCAATAATCTGACCTTCAAAGTCAAGGTCATTGATGAGTTAAGGTCAAGGTCTGACTGGTTATTTTTAAGGGATATCCTTGAAGATTATTATGTTCAAGTTTGAAGACAATTCATTCAGAAATAACAAAGTAACAGCCAATAACAGCATGAACAAGCAAAAATTGGACTTTTAACCTTGAAGGTCAAGGTCATTTATGGATGAAGGTCAAGGTTAGTGTGGTCTACTGAAAGGTCTTGTCCCAAGGGTTGTTGTGGCCAAGTATGAAGACAATACACCAAGAAATAAAAAAGTTATGATCCAGGTACAAGTTTTCGGACGGCAACGGCAACGGCAACGCCGACCTGACTATAACAATACCTCTACTTTTTTTTTCAAAAAAAAAAAAAGTCGAGCTAAAAATGATACTCATTTTCAATCATGCGCATATTACATTCTTGGCAAATTCGAAGTCGTCGATCGACATTTGTGTATCTTCCAGTTTCGATAGCTAGTTGATGAGAAGACAATCTAAATTTAGATAATGCTATTTGATATTTTCTTTCATTTATACATTCTAGATATTTTTCAAAATTAAAAGTATGTTTAAATAGACAGTATGAAGATAATCTGTTAGATGTTGTTGATATTAGTGTACCAAGATTGTTTATAAATATCAAGGATTCTCTGTTTGATGAAATAATAAGGGATGACTATATTAGTTTGATTAATCCATATATCAGCTATCCTACTTCCTCTAGAATATGTTTTATCTGATAAGCCCAATTCATGTTGTTATATGTATATTTTGATTTGCATCATTTGACAACATAAAATAAACCTTTCTTATTAATACATTGGTAGATGTCAATATTTTAATCCAGTATTTAATCATCAATAGTTTTCTATATATTTTCATAGGTACTCTTCCAACCTCACCATATAGCCCTTCTAGATTTGTAGATTTTTTTACACCAAGCACCTTACGTAAAAATTTACAAACTGTATCAACTCAAAAGCTTTGATTCGTGATTTCCCCATATTGGTGCATTATAATTTCAGGACTGATCCAACTAGGCTATCGAACAGATTACATTTATCTTTATTGGTTAATTCTATTTGGTTGAAAATAATGAACAAGTTTGGTGTAAAGCATATGATGCGTACTGTGCTATCCTGCTTTGCGTTCTGTACCAAGAGCCATTTTTTAAATAGGTGTGTTCCTAAGTATTTGAAGGATTTAACAACCTCTAATTGCTGTTCACATAAAATAAAATTATGTTGTGTATGACGGCCCCTTTCGAAAATCATTATATTTTGTTTTGTCGGTGTTTATTTTTAGGCCCAAGTATCACAATAAGCTTCTAGTTTGTTTTAGTAAATCTTGAAGTGCATTTTGAGTGTTTGCAAAAAAGTACCGAATCATCGGCAAATAGTAAAATGAACAGTTTTAGCTCGTCTAGAGTAAATATTCCTTCAATGTCTGTGTTTAAATTTTCGACGATATCATTTATAAAGTATAAAAACATTAGGCTAGAACTTGGGTCTCCTTGTTTGACCCCCAATATGAGATTCGAAAAGTCTGAGTATTGGTTTTTATATCGAATAATGTTTAACTACACTATACATAGATTGGCATAGCTTTAACAATTTTTGAACTGACATTTTCAGAAATAAGTTTATGCCATAGAAACGTTCTATCTATTTATGCTCGAAACATTTTTTCATAATCTACAAAAGCTGTGTAAAGTTTTTTTGCCACAACTGAATGATTTTGCGATGACTGAGTGTAATAAAAGATACAATCCGTAGTTGTTCTACCCTTTTGGAAGCCAAATTGATGATCATTTAATTTTTTCATTTAATTGCGACCATTTTGTGACTCTACTTAATAATTACTTGCGAATATATTTACCTAGTATGTTTTAAGACATATACCCCTATATTTGGTTTGGATCATCTATGTTCCCTCCTTTAAAAATTGGTACAATAATTCCCTTGCCCCATATTTCTGGGTACTCCCCTTTATTGAACAGTCTGTTAAAAAGTGAGTGTAATACTAATGCAATCTTATTATATGAACATTTATAAATTTCAGCGCAAATTTCATCTATTCCACTACTTTTATTATTATTTCATTACAACTTACATTATTAATGATTTCCTCCATTACCACTTACATTATTACGATTTTCCCCTTTTTAAAATTCATTAAAGATTTTTTCATTCAAATTACTTATCAATGTTTCCTCAAAACAATTTCTGATTCCTTTTTTACAACTTAATTTTTAAAGATTTTCCCCATTAAACCCCATCCTTGATGATTTCTCTGTTCAATTTTCATTAGAAAAATTTTTTTCTTGACAACTTACATTATTAAGATTTTCCTCCGTGCAGGATTCTGAGGGATAAAAACCACCTCTCACAATGGTTTAATTGGCGCCCTAGAAACCCTTTTTTCGAATTGGTTAAGAAAGGAAAAAAAAGCTTTCCTGGGCCGTGAAATAGAACAAATAATGTCTCCCTTATATCTGTATTGGGTATACCAACCCATTCATTTGACCAAATTTAAGAATCTATCGGGCCTCTAATTAAAGATAGGAATTATACAACCCCTTCCTTTAACAATTTAGGTCATATTTTGGAAACATTTCCTTTCCAGTTATTACCACTATTCATCACCTTACTGCAGTAACTGGTTAACTCCTTATATAAATTAATAGTAGTCAATCCGTTATTGCACTAAGGCAACGAATTGTAAAAAAAAAAACTCCTACCATACAAATAAAGACCATTTTAATTAAATCCTTTAAGCATTGCTGACGCCAATAAAACAAATTATATCATAAAGTTCTGTAAAAAAAATCATTTTGTAAATATTATATTATTTTAATAAATAAACATTACAAAAGATAAGGTTTAAAGATTAAAACTCACTTGTTTCCCGAACACACTTTCTATCATTAAATCGTTCATATATCGGATTTTCAGTAGTTGATGTAGGTTGACCGGTCTGATTGTTTGTAGTCTGGGTGTTTGTAGTTTGGCTCTTTGATGCCTGTGTTGTACCCTGATTCTGCGATGCCAAATCTTTATCCATCGGCTGCCGGTCATTTTCAGTCAACGACTCTGCCTGGTCTTCATCGATGGAAAGCAGGGCACCAGTTCTGCCACAAACAAATTGACCGATAATATTCGTGAATGAGGCTGTGGAAACATCGGGCATGTTACCTTCTGACTGAAGACTCTGTGCAGCAGACATTAAGTCACGGAACGGTTTCTGCCAAGATGTGTTGCTTTGAAGCTGTGTTTAAAGAAAGTATAAAATCTTTGAAATAAATGTTTTGAAAAATAAAAATGTACTCCTCATTAAAAAAATAGGATCCAGTAATTTTTTTTTTCTGCAAATCATGATTCAAAGTGAAATAGGTAACAGTTGTGATGGTTATATGTAATTATACTGTCATCTTACACAAGGGTTATAATTCAAACTTTGAAGAAGAAAATGAGAAAATAATACAGATACAAAACAAAAATAAATTTCTTTCATTCATTAACTATTGTGCAACCATGATTAACATGTTAACAGTTTAAAGTTTTGAAACCATTCCTAATTTGAAATTCCATATCTACCTGCACATATTTTCATTATTCCCCATGTTTTTCAATATTTTTTTTTGGTTTAAAATGCCCAATCTCTTTATGAGTAAAACATTTCACCATAATATATCTAAAGGGCTGTAAGCACCCCATGTAAGAACATAAAAACTTACTCTCCGTAACAAGTCTCCTTGTTCAATTATAGTTAACAGCAACCTCTGTGAGTTCATGTTCTGCATAACAAACTGTTGGACCTGAAAAGTTGTAATCAAAATAATTTATAGGTGATTCCATTTCAACCAATGGTAGACCACAATCCTTATAAAGCAAAGTCTTTCAATAAAATAGTTACATCATCTTTACTTAAAAAAAAAATTACTTCAAAATAAAGACAGATACATACCTCCTCCTCAAATGCGACTAGGTCAAAATCTTCAACAAAATCGTCTACAAGTAAGAAAAACTGATCAGTTGAAAGGCTGCAAAGCTCGTCATGGACTCTGTGGGACATTGACTGGTTAGGAAAATAAAATATCTCGTCCAGCCTGGTCTCGTTACAAACTTCTTGACGTATGAAAGCAATGGTATCATTCTCCGACACGAAGACTGGTGGTACCAATGAGGCGACAATGTTGATCAGTGACGTTTCGTTCAGTTGGTCGACAAATATCTGAAATTTTTTAATATCCACATGTCATTGATTTGTTTATAAGTTCTTTTTTGTCTTTTATCAGAGTATCTTGTTTCGGGGACTTGTTTTTGACTCAAACCCAATTTAACCCATAGACTTGGGCCCAAAGGGTTTAAATTTATCCCCAGTTAAAACTCAAGACCCTCAGGTGTTTGTTTGTCAAAAAATTGCCCCCAAAAAGAAACATTGACCAATAAAAATTCCTAAATTTTTAAGCCCAACCCTCGGGTTTTTATCACCCCCAAAGGCCAGGTTTCTTAAGGTGCCAGCTTTTTATTTTAAAAAAAAAATTTTTTGAAATGAGTAAGTTTTTGTACCAAATGAAAGAAAAAAATTTGGGGGAAATTTCTTTTTCCCTTTTAAATGACAAAGGGGCCCAATTTAATTTTGCTTGCCAGAAACCCTTTGTATCCGCAGTCAAAAATTTTTTAAAAATATTGTTTTTTTAAATTGTAATATTGGGTTTAAAATCCTTTTTTAAACAGGCTTTTCTATTTTGTATAGAAAGTAAGCAAGTTAAAGTTAAAGGCCCAAATTTCTTGCGATTTTGAACTTATACTCAAAATTTCTTATTTTTTGAAAAAAGTTTTGGTTTTTTATTAAACGGGTTGGGCCGGGCCCATGTAAAAATTTCTAAGTACACACAAAAAATTAAATTAAAAAAATTTTACAAAATTTAAGTTGCCCCCAATAACAGTTAAGGGGGGGGGGGGTGGAGGGCGAAGTAATTTACCCGCCCCCTTGTCATAATGGAATTCTCTATTGCTCTTCCCCTCCCCATAAAAATTTGGAAGGCTTTATCTTAAAATTCCCAAGGTTTTTAAAAATTTTTGGTAAAAAGAGTCAAAAAAATTTAAGTCTGATAAAAATACAAAAAATTTAAAGGCTGGAACCCTTAAAAATTGTTGGGGCCCCACTTTGTTTTGATTTTAACTTTTTCTTTAAACCAAAAAAAAATATTTAACAAATCGAATCAGCTGAATTTACCTGTCGGTTGAGTGTAGCATTTAGAAGCCAGTCAATAACGTCTGACGACAGATTCAAATTCTGATCTATAATCTGTTGTCGAATTCTAGCGGGATTAATCACCGAGTTGCCGAGGGTGAAATTTCCTGCAGCAAAAAAAGTTCCAAATAATTATCATTCTGATAATTAAAACAAATCATGTTCCCATTAAACAAAAACAAAAGACCATAGAATTCAACTAAATGAAAGAGGTGATCTAAGTTTCTAACATTAATTTAGGGATGCAATGAAATCTAAATAAGTTTTGTTTTTATTAAATTAAACTTCAATACATTGTAAAGGAAACTGCAATGTTCATGTGAAGACTTTATTGTTTTGCATTTCCATATTTCAATACTTATTGAAATACCATATTGCAATACAGCATTGCAATACATATAAATATTCTATATTTCATACTGCATTGCCATATTACAGTTGGTATTGCAATGCTATTTTTTTACAGTTGGTATTGCAATGTTATATATATATATATATATATATTTTTTTTACAGTTGTTATTGCAATGTTATTTTACGGTTGTTAATGCAATGTTATTTTACAGTTGGTATTGCAATGCAATTTTATAGTTGGTATTGCAATGCTATATAACAGTTGGTATTGCTATTCTACAATTGGTATTGCAATGCAATATTCAATACATACAACCATACTGATGTGATTAAAAAAGGCAGTTTAAACAATGAAATAAATGATAATTTACACTACATACCAACAGCAGTACCATCAACAATTCTCTGATATAGGTCTGCCAGTAAATTTAGATCAGTAATAGTATCAGCAATTATTTCAGCATCAACGTTGCTACTCAATATCTCCTCCAAAGCTTGAACCGCTTCCGCTAACCTATAATATCAACATTATACAAATTTCATTTTCTAACACACTTCATAAATAATATTCAAAACTATATTTTCCTTCAAAATTTGATGACTTTAGAACAAAACGATCATATCAAATTATTATTTGACAATACTAATTAATTGCAAGACAGTTTATGTCTGCAGCATATATAACTGTATAATCTAGTATATCTAGGGGGGGTTTTTTATCAGCTATACATAACATATATCATCTTATATCCAACACTCTCAAACCATGTAAGCTAACAGTTCATACACCTAACATGGAAAGTTTCAAAAATTAAGTTTTTATCAATTGCTTAATTTGACCATAGAAATTTAGTGGACCTGAAAAAAATACAAAACTCTAATTTAGTGGTTTTAGATTGCATTTATGAACAAGATCACAAGTGCTTCTCTGCAATTTATCTATGGCACAAGCAGGTACATATTTGGATCAATGTCCTTCAGGAAGTTTGCTAGATAGCTTTCACTTTTCATATTTTAGATCCCTGCTGGGTTTAAAACATCCAAGCATTCAGTTAAGACTACGTACCCTGTTTGAGTAAATGATCCTGCCATGCCGGGTCGCTCGTCAGCATTAACTGTATCGTGGCATGTGTTGTTGAATGTACACATAAAAGACTGTAAGAAAGGCAGGATGCCAGTCGACGGCATGGCCTTTCCATCAAAATGGCCTGAAAGTTCAAATACATTATGAACATTACCTTTTGTGACTATTTCTAGCATCAATGTTGGACAACTATGTTTCACATAATCTTTCTGTCTAGGAAAAGTATTCTGATGTGAATTTTTTTAAGTTGTCAGACAACACAATAATAAATGACTCTATAATTTATAAAGATTTATGAAAGATGTGAATGCTGGTACACCACCAAATAAATCCAGACTTAATACACATATCTTAACTTTATTTGTATTTT